>NC_090745.1:72166610-72179110 GCF_036898095.1 Palaemon carinicauda
TGAGAGAAACTACTAATCATAGAAACTGTGATCTTGAAATTCAGGTTGAAGGAGTTATAATAGAGGCATTCTGTTTGAATGTGATAAAAATTGGTAGTATTACGATGATTGCGCTACTGTGATTTCTTTGCAGGTACGTGATTCATTCAATTTCAACGATGTATCCAAGTATTTTATTGTTTTACCATTATTGTTTGTATAGTCACCTGTCTCCTATCTATGACCATTGTATACGATGCCCATGGGAAACCGTTGTTTCCTTTGTGGATATGAAAACCAAACTTACTGTACCAGTGGAGATGGTTAGACATAGACCGGATCAGAGAAATTCTAGATGAAGAATATGGTGATGTATATGATGAATATCATGATAGTGAATCTGATAGTTGCTGTGGTGAGGAAAAAACACTAACTGGTGATCAAGATATTTTTGATTAAAGAATTATGCAGAAGATGAACTCTTTCCTGATAATGAGCAAAATGACTATCTGCTCGAACAGTATAGCGCCAGTATTGATAGTAATATATCGCAACAAAATTTATGTAAAATCATGAAAACAGTAGAGTTGGTTGCACAATGAGTAAACAAGGTAGGCGAAGCCTGCTGCCGTCACGTGACTGAAAGTTCTAGTATATACATATATATATATATATATATATATATATATATATATATATATATATATATATATATATATTATATATATATATATTTATATATATATATATATATATATATATATATATATATATATATATATATATTATATATATATATATATATATATATATATATATTTATATATATATATATATATATATATATATATATATATATATATATATATATGTATATATATATATACATATATATATATATATATATATATATATATATATATATATATACATACATATATATATATATATATATATATATATATATATATATATATATATATATATATATATATATATATGTATATTTATATATATATATATATATATATATATATATATATATATATATATATATATATATATATATATATATATATATATATATATATATATATATATAAATAATAGCCACAAAAGGAAAAATGAAAAGACTTGATTAGAATTAGTACTTTTGTCCATTAGGGACATCAACAGACTCAACAATGAGAATACATATACAAAGACATCGTATTAATACAGGAAAAGGGGATCCAACTGCTGTCAGTTTCTTCATAATTCCGGAAACGTCAGATTTTAGATAAAAAGGATAATACTGGATTAACGGAAAACAGACCTGGGCTTAGATTCAAATTTCTATCTTTGGTACAGGAGATTAAAAAGGATTCAACAATATTCCTTTGAAAATAGTCATTTACATGGATTATTTTTTTTCGCCTCTGACCAACGAATTCTGACTTGACCCTAACCAGTGGGAGGCCATAGCATTATTAAGAGAACCCCTGGAGAGGGCCACCTGATGCTTTTTTAATCTGACTGAGATACCTTTGGAAACACCTGGAACCTACAAGGACAGAACAACAACTATTCAAGCAGTTACGGAAGGCTAAACATGATTTTATGCGGGATGTTCCTCTTGACTGGAGAACACCCTTATTGAAAGATATCTACTCCCAACTTAGAGAGAAATTACAAGTTTTAAGTGTTCATTTGGAAAATAAATTGAATAGACTAATACAGGCAAGTGATTGGAACAAGAATTGTCAAGATAATTGTGTTATAAATTTGTCCGATAAACCTCTATCAAGTGAAGTAAAAAAGGCTTTGGGTTATGGTTTATCATTCGCAATAAATATAAAACCTAATAGTGTAGATATTGCCTCTGCCTTTGTAAAGTTGGATAAAACTAAGAATATTCCCCAGTGTAACATCGACATTTCTAAAGGGCTTATTTATTCTGTGATGGGATATGCAAACACCTGCAATTTCCCTAAACGTTTTTTAACAGCCTTAAAATCGTTGAAAAATGACTGTGAATTGCATATTACAAAAGCAGAAAAAGCTAATGTATTAGTTATTATGAACAAATCCACTTATTTACAAAAGATGTATGTACTTTGTCAGATGTTTCCTCTTACATAAAATTAAGTTAATCCATTAGACGATGTCATCAAAGATTTTAATAAAAATTTAAAATCTATCTTAAAGCAAGTAAAATTCTTAATTGATGCCTTTATCTCTAATGGTCCGTCTTGTCCTTATTTATATGGTTTAATTAAAACCCATAAAATAGGAAATCCAAACAGACCAATTATCAGTGCTACAGGTTCCATTAACTACAAATTATACAAATATTTAGTCAAATTACTTTCCCCTATCTTAGGATTTATTTCAACCTCTCATATAAAAAATTCTGTTGATCTTTGCGAAAAATTAAAAATAGTTAACCTTACGTCCAGACTTACAGTAGATTAGTAAGTTTTGATGTGACTTCGTTGTTTACCAAGGTGCCGGTTGATGACTTATTGCATTTCCTGTCGAGTATTTTAGATGCTTATGATTTACCTTTATCAACCCATACTATTATTGAATTAATTTGTCTGTGCATTAGAAAGTGTAGATTTAGTTTTAATGGAGATTACTATGAACAAGTTTTTGGTTTGGCTATGGGTAATCCTTTGTCCCCACTTTTATCCAACATATATATGGAGTTTTTTTAATCTAGATTAATTCCTTCAGTGTGGTCTTCCCAAATTGTTTAGTATCGATATGTTGATGATGTTTTAGGTATTTTAGAAGAAAATTTTAATCTCGAGGGTTTTGATTCAATCATTAATTCATTAGCACCATCTATAAAATTTACTATAGAAAATGAAGAAAATAACCTTATCCCATTTTTAGACGTTTTAATAGTTAGAGAGACAGATAAATTTAAGTTTTCCATATATAGAAAGCCTACTAATAATTTTTCATATGTACATTTTTACTCCGGTCACTCTAAAAATATAAAGCATTCAGTTTTTTCCTCCATATACCTTAGGGCATTTAGAATTTGTAGCCCATAGTACATTAAGGACGAGTTAACTAAAATAGAAAAAATTGCAACAAATCTTTGCTATCCCAAATATTTCTTAGAAAAATGTATGAGTAATGCTATGAAAACATTTTATAGTGTCCAGTTATAGAGGAAGGAAACAATTAATAATAAGCTTTGTTTGCCATTTCATGTTTGTTTTTTAGATGTTATACCCCTTTCGAAAAAACTAGACATTGGTGTAGTGTTTAAATATAATTGTAAGATAAAAAACATGTTGATTAAGAATAGTTCTGGAAATGATAATAATGTAATATATACCATTCCTTGTTCAGAGTGTAACTTATTCTATGCCGGCCAAACATCCAAAGGTATCTCAGTCAGATTAAAACAGCATCAGTGGCCGTCTCCAGGGGTTCTCTTAATAATGCCATGGCCTCCCACTGGTTAGGGTCAAGTCACAGAATTTGATGGTCAGAGGCAAAAAAAAAAAAAAAATAATCCACGTAAATGACTATTCCCAAAGAAATATTGTTGAATCCTTTTTAATCTCCTGAACCAAAGGTAGAAATTTGAATCTAAGCCCCGGTATGTTTTCCGTTAATCCACTATCATCCTTTTATGTAAAATCTGACCTTTCCAGGATTATTAAGAAACTGACAGGTGTTGGATCCCCTCCTCCTGTATAAATACTATGTCTTTGTATATGTATTCTCATTGTTGAGTCTGTTGATGTCCCTAATGGACGAAAGAACTAACTCCAATCAAGTCTTTTCATTTTTCCTTTCGTGGCTATAATACATTTTATATTCATCACGTGTCAGCTTTCGTGATTTCTACACACACACACACACACACACATATATGTATATATACATATATATATATATATATATATATATATATATATATATATATATATATATATATATATATATATATATATATATATATATATATATATATATATATATATATATATATATATATATATATATAGAGAGAGAGAGAGAGAGAGAGAGAGAGAGAGAGAGAGAGAGAGAGAGAGAGAGAGAGAGAGAGAGAGAGAGAGAGATCATTACTACAACCACTTTCTATGTAATTTAACCGTTTTAATCAAGAGGCCCTAGATTTCAAACTCAAACAGCTGGGAATGGTCTCAAAGAGTTGTCTGAGTTGTTGCTGATGGGTACCATAGTGAGTATATGAATGTGTTCTGTGGAGTTCCTTAGGATAGTGTTCATGACCCATTACTTTCCATACTATATACACCTGACATGTGTTTTGGCCTAGAAAACAAGCTCGCTACATAACCAGATGATACTATTCTGATTTCATCAATTCCATCTCCTGAATGTAGATATGAGGTTGCTGAATCCCTTACTAGAGATCTAGCTAAAATTAGTGCATGGCGTAAATTATGGGGCATGAAGTTGAATCCAAACAAAACTCAAATTATGATTGTAAGTAAGCCGAGGACAGTTGCTCCTCACCATCCAGATGTCAGCATTGATATTGTTTCTTTATCTCTGTATGACTCTTTTAAAATCTCAGTTGTGATTCTCGACAACAAATTTACTTATGAGAAACGCAATAGGTCAGTCTCCTCTTCACTTGCACACAAAAATGGCTTATTGAAAAGGTCTTTTAAGCTTTTCGGTGATCAGTCTATTTTGAAGAAGTGTTTTGATTCTTTTATTCTATCTTGTTTTGAATATTGTTCGCCTGCCTGGTCTTCAGCTGCGGATTCCCGTCTTAATTTGTTGGATAGGAACTTACGGTCTATTAATTTTCTTATTCCTGATCTAGATATTAATTTCTGGTACCATCATTCAATCAGTTCGTTATGCATGGTGCATAAGATTTTTAATAATTCTGATCATCCTTTACATTCAGATCTTTCCGGACAGTACCACCTTGTTCATAATACTAGGCAGGCAGTTCATTTTAATAGTCACGCCTTTTCCATCATGAGGGTCAATACTACACAGTATTCTAGAAGTTTTATTCCAGATATGACCAAGTGGTGAAATAATCATCCTAATCGCGTGGTTGATTCGGTAGAACTTCAAAAGTTCAAACTTGCAGCAAAGGTTTTTAAACTGAACAGGCTGTCATAAGTCTCCTTTTATATTTCACCAATGAAAGATCTGCTTTTATGTTGTTACTGTTCTTAAAATACTTTTTTGTTTTAATTTTTTGGCTGCTCTTGAAATATTTTGTTTAAATTTTGATTACTTTTCATATTGTTCATTTATTTCTTTATTTCATTTCCTTGCTAGGCTATTTTTACTTGTTGGAGCCCTTGGGTATAAAATACAAATTCAGATTTTCCAACGATGGTTGTAGCTTATCTAGTAATAATAATAATAATAATAATAATAATAATAATAATAATAATAATAATAATAATAATAATAATAATAATAATAATAATAATAATAATAATGATAATAATAATAATAATGTGATTCTAGACGGTGCATGATTCATGGAAACCTATTTAATTTGCAACTTGCTGAAATGACACCTGAAAAATTCTTATCGGAGTATTCAATCAAAGAATAATTATAAATACACGGATATTTTTTCCATATATATGCATGTATAAGAAAGGAATACGTACATACATATATGTGCATATGCATATCTGCCGAAATACAAACACACATGCACACACATACATATATATATATACACACACACACACACACACATATATATATATATATATATATATATATATATATATATATATATATATATATATATATATATATATATATATATATATATATATATATATATATATATATATATATATATATATATATATATATATATATATATATATATATATATATATATATATATGTGTGTGTGTGTGTGTGTGTGTGCATGTGTTTGTGTCTGCATGTGTGTACCTATCAAAGGTTGATATCGTTTCATTATAATAACTTAATTTTCGTGAAATCTTTTCAAGATATCTGAGCCTGAAAATGACATAGCTGCAAATGAATTCATGTCCAAATCATGAAGATTGTCGTTGTTTCCATTCACTACTCCAGTTTTATTAAGGTAAATTGTCTAGTAAAGAAGCCATGTTGACATTTGGAAAATATGTTACAACAAAAATTAACACAATCTCTTGAAAAATTTTTGGGCATCATCCCAAAACGATACTCAACTGATTTTCATTCTCTAATTAATAATAGATTCTTCTTTAATCTGTGATAGTTCTCTTTAGAAAAGGGTCCCATTACACATTGTGAAAAGGAAAAGGCTTCACCAGCAACCAAACTAAAGGGGAACTGTCATATTTTTTCGCAAATGGAATTGCAGTTATAATCCTTCACGTGTCAAATAGTGGCGGATTTGAGAAACCCAAAAGACCCCACTGTCACTATTTCTTCCTGGATTCACCTGAGTTCTAGTACATCATAGGCCTCTGATAATGGCTACTAATTCCGTATTGAAGGGATTTGATATTTTCTGTAAAGGAATTAACAGCATTATTTACGGTTTGAGGATACGACAGTGTTCATAAATTGCATAAAAAGCACAATTAAACGAATTCACAAGTTCACGAAACAACAACCAGGGTACACCTTCTCCCGTTCATCCCCAAATTTGTGTTTGACTGTAGGCTGTTCCTTTTACCTCCCCGGAAGTTTTTACCAATAGCGACTTTTATTAATTCTATCTTTTTAGTGGATTCTGGTATTCAAAGAAATTTTATAACAACATTTTGTTCTTATGTTTAGTGTAATTTATCCCATTTTTTTTTTTTGATATATGAAAGTAGAAAAAAATATGCATGCAGTGTACATCCATAAATCTTATAATCTCTTTATTCATTAACATTATCTATTGGCAAAACATATACCTGAGAGAGAAGTTTAGGATTGTAAATAAGTATCCAATTACATTTCTTGGTAATTTCTTGAAAACAATGATGGTATTCGAACAAAATACTTCCAACAATTAGCTAATAAAAAACTTTTCTGAGCTAAAAGGGCACCCCTGCGAGTGAGTGCAAATGTGCATGAATAATGATGATAAAAAAGGGAGTTTAAAAGTTATATGATAGTATTAGTTTTATCTTAAAATCCCAAAGTCATCTAAAAGGCTATCAACGTCTTCAAACTAAATGATAAAGTGGTAAAGGAAGAAATGGGATACTTTATTAATAATCTTTATAAATAGCACAAACTTCATTAAGTTGAGTATATCATCGATCAGCCTTCTAAAGTTTGAGGTGTTAGGCATAAGCTCCTTTCCATAAATTACCCCCCGCCCCTCTTTCTCTTTGAAGCCTCCAAAATATAATGTAATGAGATATACTAGATAATAATCTTACCGAAAACTGAAAAAGTGTAACATTTTTCCACTGTTGGTGACAGTTCTTTGAGCCTTTTTATATACTTTAAGAAATGCCATTAAATCATTTGATGCAGCTAAGAAAATACCTATCCTGCATAAGAACTAAAGAAATATGGCTTAATCTTCAATAGAGAGTAATGATAACGAGATAACAGTAACAATATGGTGTAAAATGATTCACAGAGCAGTGAATAATTTTTTTACACTGAGAATCCACAGCAATATTAGCTTGTATTGTTGAGAAAATATAATAGACGAATATTTCGAGACTCGACAATTTTTTTTCAACACCAGAAGTACTGATGACAACAAGGTGACCAGAAGGTAGCAACCTATCACACTGAAATGTTGGTTCGGATATCATTAAGTGATTTTATATCGCTGAACTGGCAGTTGTGCTAATCGCTTCTATCACCTGAAATGCTATACTGCAGTTAAATTTCTCTTGTTTGCAGCTTATCAAGCAAAATTGATACTGTAACCAGAAACAGTTTCCAGTCACATTTCTTGTTAATTTTTTTAAAACAATGATGCTATTCGAACAAAATACTTCCAACAATTAGCTAATAAGAAACTTTATATGGACATCGGCTATCTGGAGGGAATGGGGACGAAGAAGTAGAGCTTCACGTTCCACATTGTCAAAATCAGTTTTGAAAATCAAATGTTTGATATACCAATTGAAAAATGGGTCTTCGAGTATTATCTTGCAGAGTGTCAATTCCCACATGAGAAAATTGTTGTTATAAATATAGTAGTCTAGAAACAGTGATAGTCTAATTTCTAATCAAGTACCTATTATAAATTGGTGTAACGCAAAATATATTTGAGAAACTATTTTCAGACACCTGACATCTAAAGTTTCATACCATGACACCAATAAATATGCAAATCATCGCATAAATAATAGTACGAGTGATATGTAGAGCCTTGAGTAGGGTAGCAAACTCTTTTTATAACCAAGCTCGTAGTTTAGCTGGCAATATTTATCATATAAGTTACACAAGTAGAGATAGTGAGGGCAGGTACCTACCGTGCCTATCCCTACTTGGAAAAATCCTGGATGTGTCACTGATGTATAATCTGTGGCACAGCCAAGATTAGAAACAGACAGAACGGTAGCCATAAAGAGGGTACAATCTAAATCACACAAGAACCAGTGGTTTAGTAGAGCTACTGGTGGGGCTGTATGCAATTGTATGTCCAGAGCTAAACTCTTCAGGAATCCATTAATTGAAGGTCCAGGAGCAATATTTGGTGATAACACATTTCCTATAGAAAACGAAATTGCGGAAATAGTCACGTCTTCACCTCCGAAACTGTTGGACATAGGAAGTTGCCTGACTTATCAAAATGAGCAGGATGATCATATTATGGGTAATCAATAATAAAATTTCATTTACATAAGTCGACGGTTTTCAAGAAACTTGCTAAAAAACAATACCTGTAAATTTTCCCCTACAATTAGTAGTATTCTGTAATAAACTGTAATAAACATTTATCTTTTATTTCAGGAAAAAAAGTAAAGTGATATCTGGTAACACATAATTCTATTCTAATCCCTGCTTGTTGTTACTGAAATTGGCAACTGTCGTGCTATCAAAATCAGCAGCCGAAGGTATTTTTGTTGGGACCGCACTGCCTCAGGGAAAACGTTAACGAAATTTTTTGTGTTTACCAGTTTTATGTGAATGTTATTTGCAACATTAACTCCTCCTAAAGCAGCAGATGATATAGATTTGCCTCTTTCTGAAACTGATAATGGTCATGCTGAAATTTGTCTGGCAGCACAACCATTCGATTATTTTTTTCATTATCTCAAGAATAAACAGGTGTGGGAATTCATTCAAGTACCATCCCAAGCCAAATGCCTGTTTATCCACTTGCATTCTAAGGTCAAAAAGATCAGTGAGCCTGTTGTTTAAAGGACCTTAAAATGACAGTGATGGATATTTGTCCCCCAAAAAGATGGGAGAAGAGTGCTAGTAGTAGTAGAAAAGACACGGAAATGAAGCATGTACTCTGTGACAGAGCAAGAGAGAGTACTGGTGATACGAATTTTGTGTTGCATCGAATCTCAGGGTCTGACCAAGCAGCATTGTTCTTAGATGCTTTAAATTTTCTGAAGGATGAAGTTATGACAAGATGTATTTTTTTAATATAGCTGTGGTGTATTTGAAGCAGATATCTATTATCATGGGAATCGTTTGCAATAGTATTTGCTAGATTACAAAAGAGGAGTCATTGCATTGTTTAAAAACATTGAACGATCAAAACAGGCTAACATAGTTGATTTAAACAGCAAATGTGTGTGTGTGATAGTGCTGATTTCATAAGTAGCAAATACAGAGTTATCCACATTCATAAAATTATCAATGCTAGCTATAAGTTGAATCAGCAAATATATAGCTGGTGTACAAAGGTCCTTCATATTAAGTACTTCCGGGACATAATCTGTTTCACGTATTCTGATGACAAAAGAGATTTACTGATGGTTTATTCAAGTTCTTTCCTGCGCAGAAACATCATCTGGAGAGTCTGGGCCATAGAAGCGTACACCGAATTTACTCCATGAATGCAAGAATTAACATTTTGGTCTGGATGCAACATATTGCACAAGTGAGCATCTTAAACTTTCAATAGACTGATACAGATCTCAGCCCTCCCCCAGACAGTAGATGCAGTTTATGAAGTTTATGTTCTCAAACACCACCAATACCAAAACAGATGACTGGTTCCGGAAGTTTGGCACATTGTTTCAGTTTTTGTATTATTAGTTAAGTTTTAGAAGAAGTAAAACTCCCTTTCTGGATGTCAGCTGACTGACATCCAGAATATGTTGAACTTAGCCATCAGATATGAATCAATGAAAAGGATCAATACTTCAATGGCCCAAAGAGATGGTGGAGAATACCCAACCCAACAGATGTCTTGTGTTGTCAATGATTTCTGGATGCCATACTGTCTAAGGTTCAATAGATAATTTTACAGAGATCACAATTTCACGAGTAGATTTTGGTCATGACATTGCCCTAGTCATATTGCATAACAAACCAAGAGATAGCTATTCTGAAGACTCTCTAATGACAAGCCGCTCAACATCACTAAGAGAGAATTCTGCTTATATGCTGCAATTCCAGGTCTTTCAGAAGTCACACTTTGTCAAAGGACCTTGTGATATACAGTAGTTATTTGAAATTAAACCACACAATGATAATCTAAAGCTAAGTGTTGATGATGATTATTTTCTGTGGTGCATGGTAAGGCAAAAGTGCACAGATTACGAGGAGGGATCTTTTCCAAGCTTCATAGCTACACTGGGTGCACTTCAACATCTACTAAAGTTAGATGTTACAAAAAAGTCATATATACCTATTCATTCATATATGGCAACTGAAATTTACACAATATTTACAACCATGACAAACTTCCAGGATAAGAATGCTGTGTAGGCAGTATTATGAACTGATGACTGAGTCTATGAAATTACCAAGGAAATCCAGCTATTGAAGTCAGATCAGTTTGGTAACATATTCCTAGCTATGAGACCTTTTACATGGATAAGATTGTTATTGCCTATCTTGGAAACTTTTATGCAGTGTCGGGCATATCCATCTACATTATGAACGTTTCCTCAAGTTTTGAGAACTCATTCAGTGCTAGTATTTGAAATCTCCCTACTCATGTGTGCTTCGAGTATTTGAAATATCCTTACTTATGTCCTTCGAGTATTTGTAGCACCAGACCCATCAGAGTTTCAAATTGAAATGGTCAAAATACTAGCTATAGGGCGGGGGAGGAATGAATGATGGATTTATTGAGAGCAATATGAGAAGAGGAAATAATGACTAAAGACTGGGATGAAAGTCTAATGGTACCTATATTAAAGCAGGAAGGTCACATCATGGAATGTAATAACTACAGGGGACTTGAATTAACACAGGTTGGTTTGAAATTGTTAGAGAGGGTACTAGATGAGAGATTGAGAGAGATTGTAAAGATTGGGAAGCATGAAGGGGAGAGGGACTGTGGATGCATCATTATATCAAGGCAGTTACAGGAAAAGAGAATAGAAGAAAACATGAAGCTCTTTTTTGTAGATTTAGAGAAGGCTTATGACAGAATACCAAGAAAGGTGATGTTATGGTGCCTAAGGAAAAGGAAAGTTCTGGAGAAGTTGGCTAGAATGGTAGAGATGATTGAAGGCATTGGAGAGGGCGCATGAGGCACCCGACCCCTTAATATAAGGATAACGGTGGGGAAGAAGAAATGCATTTGAATTATAACTTTCTCATATGACTGCTTAATGCAACTGATGAGTTATAAACCTAGCAAGATCTTCCTTCATTTTTCGTAATGCTTTAAATAGTTAATTAGAAAAATTCAAATCTCGCAATCTGTCTGATGGGAGTTTCAGCCACACTAATGCTCGATATTAGTAGTTTCTGTAACCTCACCCGTCCTTTTGAGGTAGGGATGTGGTATTGGGGATGAACCTATAAGTTTGCCTGCTGATTCATCAGCAACCATTGCCTGGTCCTTCCTGGTGCTAAGTAGACGGAAAGGGTTCTCGGGCGCTAATTATATCTATATAAGGTTGGTGTCTAGGGACTCTGCCTTTCATGTGTGACCTTTAAACCTTTTAAATATGCAAATCGGCAACTAAAGACTGTGGATAGGAGCAAAATTCCATAACTGAAACATTTCATTTACCAATACTAGGAATTTGAAATTGTAATGATAGCAATGATAGTTACGATTGCGATAACAATGCTTATTACATTATTATGAAAGATAAGGACTTCAGCATACTACCAAGACTTCAACTTGATGCGGATGCGAAGAGATGAATATGATTCAATGTATAGGTTAAAACCAATATCGAAAATGAGAGCAAAGGACGTCTTTTCAGTAGCATCTTTTAGTTGGTCCCTCGAATCTAAGTGGGTTCAGGTCATACTACTGGTGAATGGAAGAGGAATACGATCATTAAATCATGACATACCATCTAAAGAGGGTTAACGATAGTGTTTTTGTGTAGATAGTAATCATAGCATGTTAAAGTTTTTGAACCACTAACAAAATATTCGAAACTCAGGGAGCAGCTAACTGAACTTTAAGGAGA
>NC_090745.1:72189110-72191610 GCF_036898095.1 Palaemon carinicauda
AGCACTGCATTGCCTATTACTGTTCGCCGAACAAGAGGCGGAAAAAATTTGTGTGGTTTGAAGACTCATATTGACATAATAGCCAACTGTTGCCGTCGATGGAGCAGATCCACGCAAAGCCAGTGAGGCACTGTTCATGGAAGGTATTCCCTCTGCGGCAAAAAATCTGCTCCGCTTTAGTGTGAATGGGTCCATATAATCTCTCAATCAACTGACAAAGGCTGATCCGAACTGCTTGCAGTAGCGGAAATAAAGGGGCCTAAGTGTAGGTGCCTTGCACACCTTAGCCTTATAGACGAATACTGGGCGCCCTGGAATCGACTGCCTAAACACAAGGCTACAGAAACTTGATTCCCTTTGCTGTAATAATGTTCACTCTTTTACAATAATGAATTTTAGACCTGAAGTATCTTTGGATGGACACGAAACTCAGATAGATGCTTCCTGAATGACTTTATTATTAAGACTAACTTATAATGATATACAGTTTAAAAGAAGACAAGATAGTTAACAGGGTAGTTATGCTTAATGAATAGTAAGTATCTGTAAACACAAATATAACCTCTTGTAATAGGTAGTTATAAACATAAATACATAACACCTTTTCCCCTCGGGAAAAAGAATGAAAGATTAAAGCAAATAAAAGGATAAAGCAATCAATAATTAAAAGGTGGCATAGCTTTGAATAAATAATACAAAAACGTATATAATATTATTAATCATTTTACATTCTAAAATAGTCAGGTGGTCTACTTTGTCTGGTAGACCTTCGAAGGTTTGGTAATTCAGATATCGATCCATCAGGTGAGGAAACAGAAGTTTTACCATTTTCATTTCCCGATAATTTTTCTGCAGCTGCCGCCTCCTTTTCTTCTACATCTGGGATTTCATTCTTCTCTTCACCTGCAACTGCATCACCTAACTCTTCCCGAGTATTTATGAACTCTTTTGGGAATGGCGGGTCTGGATAGCTGACCAATTCTGAAAAATCACGTGCTAAAAGTTCATTTTTGTTATCTTGAAAATCATTGGAGATCAGTCTCCTTTGATCAATATGCCTCTTCCATATTAAGTAACCGTCCACTTGTACATTGTATGTACATGGACCCAATTTAAGAACCACAACTCCTCGAGTCCATATGCCTTTCTTGGTATTTTGATGATAATCCCGAACCAGTACCACGTCCCCTATATCGAGTTCCCTCATTGGTTTCTTGTTCTCTGAGGCTTTTCTTTCAATTCGCTGTGATGCATCTGGGTGTAGTAAATCAAGGCGAGTGCGTAACTGCCGACCCATGAGCTCTGCAGGCGTGCGCTTTGTTGTACAGTGAGGTGTAGTTCGGTAAGTCAGTAGAAATTGACACAACTTGGTATTTAAAGATGTATTACACGATTGCAATGTTCTCATCGCCCTTTGCATTCCTTGTTTGAATGTTCTTACTGTATTTTCGGCCTGCCCATTACTGCTTGGGTGATAAGCGGGTATCAGTATATGCTTTACACCATTTTGGGTCATGAACTCTTTAAATTCCTCAGCCACAAACTGTCTTCTATTATCAGACACGAGCTCTACACAAACCCCATGCTGAGCAAATACCCACCGCATGATCTCGATGGTATTCATAGTTGTAACTGATTTCATTGGGTGTACTTCTGGCCATTTTGAATATGCGTCAATCATAATGAGGTACATTTGTCCCAGGAATGGTCCTGCGAAATCAACATGTACTCTTTTCCACGGACCAGAAGGCCATTTCCACAGATTACCCTCAGCACGAGTCGGCATTGGCTGAGTAGCCTGACAAGCAGAGCACCCTTGCACAGTGTTTTCAATATCTTGATCAATATTCTGCCACCACACATGCAAGCGGACTAATCCCTTCATCCTATCAATCCCCAGATGACCACCATGTAGCTCTTCTAAGATTTGAGTCCTATATCTCGACGGTATTACCACCCTGGCACCCCATAGAAGACGTCCCTCTTCAATTGAAAACTCATGCTGATGACTATGGAAGGGTTTCAGTTCCTGTGCTATGTCCTCAGAGTCTGGCCATCCATTTCTTGTATAATATAAAGCTCTAGCCAGTACAGCATCATGTAAAGTTTCCCTTGCAACCGATTTCACAGTTACAGGAATAGAGTTCACCTGGTGCCTGTTAAATGCAGTTGCTTCTTGTGTCCAGTTTACCAGCTTATCTGATGCATCGGAGTCACAATCTGGTAAAGGTAACCGTGAGAGTGCATCAGCATTTCCATTGTCACTTGAACGACTTAATTCAATGTCATAATCATAAGCTGCCAACTGTATAGCCCAGCGTTGTATTCTTGCAGCTGCAAGGACTGGAATGCCCTTCCTGGGTCCCAGAATGTATGACAGTGGCTTGCTATCTGTAATAAGGGTGAATTTACGATCATATAAATATTGATGAAACTTCCGTAGACCAAAGATGATTGCCAAACCCTCACGCTCAATTTGGGAATAGTTACGTTCAGTGGG
>NC_090745.1:72209110-72219110 GCF_036898095.1 Palaemon carinicauda
ACTTTGAAAACTAACGGATTGTCTGTCACACAAGCTATTTATACAGTAGGCTCACATCAACAATGTAATATCGAAGTCTGTAATCATTTAAATAACACTTTAGTAATTCACAAAAATCAACATATCTTGGATGTAGAAGTTTATAAACATCGTATTCTTACCATTGCTGAAATCAATCACTCTCAATCAGTTGCGGATGAATCCCTTTTGCGATCTATTAAAAATAAAATCAGTAAGGACATTCAAGACGAAGAAATTCAGCAGAAAATTTTTGAACTTTTAACTAAATATCAAGATGTCTTTTCCACTACGGATGGATCCTTAGGAAAAACAGATGTGATCGAGCATCAAATAAGGTTAAAGGACAAGCAGAAAATTATATATGTACCCTCGTACAGACTCCCTATGAAATTCCAGAATGAAATAAATGATGAAGTAGGTAAAATGTTAGAGGAAGGAGTCATTAGAAAATCAAACAGCCCTTATAATTTTCCTTTAATAGTTGTACCGAAAAAAGATCGAACATGGCGTATCTGCGTCGACTTTCGTCGTCTAAACGAGGAAAGGATCCCTGATCGATTCCCAATGCCATGTACTGACGATATTTTGTCTTTGTTAGGTCAGAATAAATATTTTACCAGTTTGGACTTACTTAAAGGCTTTCACCAGATATCATTAGAAGAAGATAGTATCCCATACACAGCCTTCAGCACAGCCAGGGGACATTATGAATTTTTACGGATGCCTTTTGGTTTACGTTGTGCTCCTATAACATTTACAAGAATGATTAACATAGTGTTTGGAGACTTGCTAGGGGATATATTGCATGCCTATATGGATGATCTTGTAATCTTTTCCAACACCTTAGAAGAACATCTACGTAAGTTAGAACTAGTACTACAGAGACTAAGACAACATAACTTAAGGGTAAAGATTAGTAAGTGTGAATCTTTCAAAACAGAATTAATATATTTGGGTTTCATGGTGTCAAGCCAAGGTCTTAAAGTAGTCCATGATAAGGTGTCGGCTATACGTAATTTTCCCATACCTACTAATGTCAAGGGAATACAGCAATTTCTGGGTTGTAGTGGATATTACAGGCGTTTTATACGCAACTATTCAATAATAGCCGCTCCTTTAACTGATCTTACGAAGAAGGGCGTAGATTTCATATGGTCTGAGCAACATCAACAGGCGTTTAATACTTTGAAAGATGAACTGTGTAGTTCTCCTATCTTAAAATTTCCTGACTTCGGTAAGGAACTCTTCATTGCAACAGACGCCTCAGACTTAGGAGTAGGAGGGGTATTGCTTCAGCAATATGATAAACAATTTTTCCCGATAGCTTTCTATTCTCGAAAATTGAGAACTTCCGAAAGTAAGTATGCAGTAATAGACAAGGAAGGACTAGCTATTGTTAATTCGCTAGTGCATTTTAAGTTCATAATTTACGGTTATCCTGTTAAGGTTCTTACTGACCATAAACCACTAACAGAGTTCTTTAAAGGCTTCAATCACAGCCCTAAACGAACTCGGTGGCATTTGATCATTCAAGATTTTGGCGCAAGAATCGGGTATTTACCTGGGAAAGCAAATATCATTGCGGATGCATTATCACGCAACCCCGTGTCATCTTGTACGGAGCCTTTAGCTAAATTATTAGATATATCAACATCCATGCCTATTGTAAAAACAATATCTGAACAAGAAGATTTAGGCTGGAGCGCTGAATTGTTACAGACTGAGCAAAGAAAAGATCAGAAAATAGAAACAATTATAAATGCTTTGAAAGGCAATCATAAAGAAAAGGAATATATAAAGTATAAGCAGCAGAATTATATAATCAAAGATAATATTTTGTGTAGGACTATGACAAGGAAAACCCGCAATACACCACATGTAACTAACGACCAGGTAGTAGTACCAATCTCACTTATTTCCACTGTCCTGAATTGGTTGCATTCAAATCCATTACATGGACACCCTGGGTTCTCATTAATGTCACAGAAAGCCAAATCATTGTTTTATTGGCATACAATGCTTACAGATATAAAAAGACACATAGCTAATTGTCGCACATGTCAGGAAAACAAAGGGCATACGAAAACACCTGTCAGCCTAGGAGCTTATCCTGTGCCCAATCAACCCTTTGAAAGAATACATTTAGATTTGTTAACAGGATTTTACGAGTCAGACAGAGGAAATAAGCACCTCTTAGTAATTATAGATGCTTTAACTCGATATACAGAACTAATAGCGCTTAAAACTAAAACTGCGATTGAATGCGCTAGGAAGTTTTACGAGTGTTACATTTGTAAACGTGGAATTCCACACATGATAATATCAGACTGGGGTGGTGAATTTAATAATCACTTTCTTACCTCATTGTGTGAATTCCTCAATATAAAGAAAATAAATACCATGATATATCACCCAGAGTCGAATGGGCTAGTGGAAAGAGCAAATAGGAAGATATTAAATATATTGAGGGTAACACTAGGGGGATCAGACCCCAACTGGGATATTGCAATACCGGCGGCACTGAGTACTCTGAATCATTCATATCATATATCAATTAAAATGTCACCGCATGAAGCATTGTATGGTACCCCAGTTAGAACACCTTTCCATGTATTAACGCCTACAACTAATCTATCAAATCCTTTAAAAGAATGTATAAATGCAAGTATAAGTCGATATGATATCCTTCGAAAGAATTTAGAAGAATCACAAATCATAATGAAAAGGAATCATGATAAAATAGCGAAACCAACTAAAACATATACCGTGGGTGATAACATCTATATTCAAATCAATGTCCGAAAAGGGCTCAATTATAAACTAACACCTAAGTTTGAAGGCCCATTTAACATTTTGGAAACATTAACGGCCAATAGGTTTAGAGTTCAAAACGTATCCCAACCCACGGATGAGAGAATAGTACCATTGGCTCACATAAGAAATTAAAAAAGAAAAGAGAGGAAAAGAAGTGAAGGAAAATTTTATTTTGTTTTGTGTGATTAAAAGTTTTCTTTTTAATACAGGAGTAATTACATATATTTTTTCTCGTTACAGGTTTCCAAGATGAATTTTTTGTTGTTGGGAGTGATATTGTTCGCTCAGACATTATTCTCGTATGGGATGAGCTCTAAGACTAAAAATATATATTTTAAATATGGCAATATAGTTGAAAGACAAGAAGACATTTTTATTACATCAACCAACGTAATTGTCGAAGTGCATATGCAAGCAATTTTTCTTCAAGAGAATGATGTCACTAGCTTAAGAACCGCCATTTCAAGGTTTTCTGCATCATTGGATGAGTTGCATAGAAGACATTTTCATTTGACTACAAAGAGTTTGCTTGGATCAACATTAAAAGTTGCAGAGATGCTATCTGATGACTTGAAAAATAAGACTGGCGAGACGGGATCTTTGGCTTATGACCTTTTGATGTGGACTGTAGGACACGAACATAAAGAAAGACGGAATCCGTTTATTTATGCTGCATTAAGCATCTTTGGGTCTTTTGCAAGTTTAGGTTTAGGAATTTCCAATCGTCTTAAAATTAGTAATCAAAATAAGAAAATTGAGTTCTTGACTCATAAAGATGAATTGATTATGTCAGAACTAAGGAATCAGTTAGCTTCAATCAATAAAATTATGGATTTGTTAAATGAACATTCAGATAATATCGTTCAAATTATGGAAGTACAGGATTTGTTGGCAACATTAACGTATTATGATTCAAAGATAGATCACATACATAACAGAATTACACATTTCATTGAGAAATCCAAGGATTATGTAGAAGCTATCACGTTAGCAACTAAAGGTGTGTTGTCGCCCCATTTGTTGCCTATGAGTTAGTTAAAATTAATTCTGAAGAACGGAAGGGATAAACTAGGCTATGTTCCTTTGTTAGACGAACATAGGTTAGAATCTTATTACAGCCTAATTACAGTAAACGTAGATAATAACAAGATTAGGATTACAATTCCCTTTGATTCTTCTGATGCCTGGCAATCTTACAGGATATCACCATTTCCGACTTTCATGACGAATCACTCAAATCCAGTAATATCCAGTTTGACAGGACACGTATTGATTTCCCCAGACAAGGAAACATATACGGTCATTAAAGACTTAAATCAATTAACTCACTGTTCAGACGCAATGGATAGAAAAATATGTACAGCTGACTTATTTGAATTCCATAAAAACTTAATGGATTCATGCGAGTTAGGTATAGTGCTAGACGGTGCTCTCTCCCATACAAGTGAAAATTGTCTGGATAAGCTTTATCCCTTTGACAATAATGAGTTCAATTGCAGACTGAACAATGGCTCGTGGATACGATACGACAAGGACGGCTTTAATGTATCATGCCCTGACGGATCCACGTCCTTTACCCATATCTTCGTCGCAGCAGATGGTTGTGTCGGGACTTCCCCGAATTCCATGGTGACTGGTCTACGGACTATCATCAGAGAACGAGCCTACTTCGCGAACTTCACGTGGACCTCTACAATGCCAGCACTTCCTCTCCCGTACAACAGACAAGTTGCCAAGCGGTTGATGAAAATAACCGAAATGGACCACCTGTCACCGACTTATAAGGAAATTCTTCACCCCATACTACTAGCTGGTTTGAGTATCACGGTGGTGATATTTATCGCCGTGAACATCCTTGTTTGGCGTAGGTTACGGCACAGCAAGCAGCTAAAAAGGAACGATTCGCCTAGCCCCGACAATACGCCCTATCTGATTCAATTCAAAGCCGTTTGAGTGGCCACCTCATTCGCTAAAGGAGTAATTTGTCGGGAAGAGTTTGTATGAAAAGCTGTTAGTACGCTAGTAATATGTAATTAAAGAAATTTTCTACATTTGCATTGTTAAAAATACATTTAAAACAACATTTAAAAAAAAAAAAAAAAAAAAAGATATAAATCATTTTTTCTCTCGGCATCTAATAAAAATATATAAGCCGGAATGTTAAAAAAGAAAAGAGAGAGAGAAAAAAAATATATATATAACAGAATCTATGGGCATCTAATAAAATATATCAGCCCTATATATAAATATATATATATATATATATATATATATATATATATATATATATATATATATATATATATATATATATATATATATATATATATATATATATATATATATGTACGAAACTGTGGTACGTGTACGTACCAGGAATTCGTGTTTGTGCACTAATAATTGAGTATTATGTTTCTGACAAAGGTAACAATTATTCTTTATCAAGTTACCGAATCATATGTTAGTCAGATGTTTTTTTTTTTGGTACCATATAATCATTTGCTAGCAATGTAACATATATATGATCTTGGTTTTATCATGCATTTTTCTTTTGCTTTGGTAATATCTTTTTTATATTCATTATTGTTATTATTTTTTAATGTGCCTATTTGGACATTCGTCCTCGGTTGATTATGGCTAAAGTTAAACAAAGAATAATACGTATGTCCAGTCACACCTAATAACCATGTTTTGGCTTGTTGTTAAATTTTTGTAAAAAAATTGAGATAGCTGGCCGAGCTAATGTAATGATTAGAATAGTTAATATTACATGTTTAAAACAAATGACGTAATATGTCATGTTGGTTGGAGGAGCTAACCCTGGGATTTGCTGTAGTCATTCAAATCGTAAACAGGACATACAATGCAAACCTCAGCAATTTGACATTCTTCTTAACGTCAACACATTGTCTCAAGCGTGTGAAAGTTTGTGACGTCACCGGATGCAGGTGTCTTCCGAGTTTGTGACGTGGCTAATATAAACTGTGATATCGATAATTTAGTCAGTTCATATCTATACTTCACCAGAATTGGTCATCTGGACCAACCCAGCTTCCTCCAGTGATGGAGATGTTTAACTCTGTTGTTTTTATAGAATAAATACTTAAAAACTATTAAGATGTATTCAGTTATCCATTTACATACATCTGAAACAACACATACTCAATGTGTGCTTATAACAGTAGCACGCCAATATATACATATATATACACATATTCATGCCATTGGTTAATGATCTTAATGAAGTTAATCAGCAATACAGATTATCTTGACATTGTTGAAATTACAGTCTTAACTCCTCATTAATTAATTTTTTTTACGATATTTCATATCAGCAGACATAGTAGATATTGACAATCAACATATTCATAATAAAATACTATACTAGATACATGAATCCTCTAAACTAGCTGTAAAGTAACTCACATAAATGTTTTTTTTTTTCTTCACAAAATAACTGCAATTTGGATACTCTTCGTCTCCTTTTTGGTGACCATGTTACCAATAATATCTAGTTTTTTTTTAATATAAATTCCACTATCTAATCAATTATTATTCTTACATAGTCATAAAAGTAAAATGGATATAAGTCTAACTTTCATTTGCAATGGTAAAAAAAAGTAAACGACGTTCCTTGATGTTATGTTCTTATCACTCTCCTTTACACTTTTACAAAAAAAGGTAGCAATACACACATAAGGATAATTCTGAGTATCAACAGAATCAAATTATAAGCATAAAGATATTTTTGCGTAGTTAAAATAATCCCCAAATATCTGAAAACAAGTAAAAAATAAAAAAAAAAGAAAAAAAAAAAGTGATTCGCACGCAAATCCCTCTGGAATACGGAAGTTCAAATCCATGTCCTTATGGATTATAAAAAATATGAAAACCATTCATATGACACGAGATAATAAGATCCTACAGGATATCATGTAATAATGTGCAAATCTTCTTATATGAAATTCCTCCGTTGGCAACCAATTAATGGTGACTCCAAAAGGTTGAGCTACAGGGAAACTAGACCTATAAAGAAACGGTGGGAAATAACAGGAGATATACAGACTAAACACACATACGTAGATCCTTTATATATAAGCTTTCGTTAATATTGAATAAATGGCATAACTAGAACTTCATCGAAAACCACATAGAATTTACAGTGTAGTAGAAGAAAAAGCATGAGAACCATTACAATGACATAATCTTAGCTACTACGGTAAAATTCAACTGGACAGACTTGATGAAAAAAAATGTGTAATTAAGATATCTATATGTTGTGCCATTGGCAAATTGAGTATTTAGCTTAAATGCGAAATAATGTTGACATCATATATATGCTTGACCTATTGGTTATAAAAATGTTATTTCCCCTGATTTTTTTTATGCTTTGGTATCTAGTAGGCTCATGGGGTAAATTTACCTAGCTTAACCAAATAGCAGCTGTAGGAAATTAGGCAATTTGCAATCTCAATCGTTCCATCATGTGCCAAATTGAAATATCACAGTTTGTTTCTCTTTGTTGTGGAATAATGTGAATAAACTCCTTTCATGGGTTTACTTGTGTGTAAAATCCATTTTTAATGGGTATTAGAAAATATATGATACATGTGCTTTATGATGACTTTGATGACTTTGTCCTGTTGGTAGTTGGGTATATTGAGTGGACATACAGTGCAAAGTCTATAATGCTCATTGGGATACGAGTGTCCTTGATATCAATGTAACTTTTACTAAGCTAGGGACTTTACTCCTTGGCATGAATTTCCTCAGTGGTAAAGGTAAGATCAAAGTATTATTATATTACTGAAGCAACTTCCCAGTCTTGGCTGGTCTACTGGGTGAAGTGGATGCTACAGAGGGCATTTAATGGAAGCATCATAACACTTCTATCTGGTTTCTTATGAATAGCATAGGGGAAATTCCTTTGTATGTATCTGCTTTACACTATACTCAAAAAAAAAAAAAAAAAAAAAAAAAAATAAAGGCCCCAAGTTGATAACCCTGACTCCTGCAGCACTCCTTTTGTTCCATTGCGTGAGGTGGGAAGCCTCATTTGCAAGTGACGGTGTGTAAGGATGCTGACCACCATGCTCTGCTTGGTTATAAAGCTGATATCACAACATTTCCATGGGAGATTAAAAATGGCATTCCTTTTCCCATTATTGTTGATAATTTACTTGCCCCACCAGTCATAGCAGATGCAGTCCAGCGTTAGTGTAAAATAAAAGATGAGAAGTGCATCTCCTAAACAAGTGGGTACCACAAAAAATAACTTTCATGCATATACTGCAGCTGTCACGGTGAAGATGGTTGTCATAACTCATACTTAAACCAATAAATTCAAGCTAAATGTTTTTGTGGTAGCTCTAGCTAATCTAATTACCGCCTGGTTTCCAAAACTCACATATTATCTACATCTTTTCAACTTCTTTTGGCAAAACGTCTACATAGGTATGCTGAGGGTAACTGTCTGTTCCTTAGTTTGCAATTTGACTTTCGAAAATGCCGCAGAGCATGTGATGCGTTTCTTACAATCTGCAGTGCTGTATATAAATCCCTTGATTGTGGTAAGGAAGTTCGTATGATTGGGGTTGATTTTAAAGTTGCATTTGACCTTGTTATCATGAATCCCTTGTTTTCAAACTCAAACAGTTTGGAGTAGACGAGCCTCTTCTTAGCATCATTTTTCATTTCTTGAGTAATAAGATATAACGAGTTGTTGTTTATGGGCACTACAGTGAGTATAGGTATTTGATATCTTTTGTTCTCAGGGTAGTGTTTTGGGCCAGCTACTTGCCATACTATATACACATAACATTTGGTTCGTCGTAGAAAACAAGCTTTGCAGTCACATCTTCCCTGAGCAGTACCATCCTGAACGTAATACTAGGTATTCCGTTAATTCTACCAGTCATATGTTTTCCATCATACAGATCAATACAGTACAGCACTATAGAACTTTCATTCTAGCTACGACCAGATTGTGGAATTATCTTCCTAATCAGGCAATTGAATCATTGGAACTTCAGAAGTTCAGACTTGCAATTAATGTTTTTTGTTGGCAGGACTAACATAAGTCACTCATCATAATTCATATATGACAGATCTATTTCAACGTTGTTAATGATGTTAAAATATATTATATAAATTATTGATTAGTTCTCACGCAGTTTAATCATTTCCATATTTCCTTTCCTCACTGGTCTATATTCCTTGTTGGAGCCATTGTGATTATAGCATCCTGGTATTCCAACGAGGATTATTATGATATGGATGATGATGAGGATCCAAATCACACGGTTGAGGTTCAAGAGGATATAAAGGATAATTTTTCTGATCCCCTATGATTAATGTGCAAATATAGGTATAAAATTTAGTTATCATATAAGAGTAATTTTGTTATGTTTATGGAGAAGACAAATGGCATACTTACATAACTTCAAAATGAATTGTTCTTTATTGACTGGATTAAACTATCCTTGCTGGTCTCACATGCCTAATGACAGGTTTTAAGAATGTAAATATGCATAAAGGTAATCATAAACGTTAATTATCTTTTTATTTTTTTTTCAAACAAATAATAATTAGCTTCTGTCCAGCTTCTAACACATAAGCGCGAATTGTAATGGGAAAAATTCAGTTAAACTATCATATGTTATCATGGTGTCAATGGTCAAGAGAGTTTGGAAAACCAAAGAAAGGTTTAAATAATTATGTACAAGAAATAAGAAAATAAAAGATATTACACATTTCATTAGAACTAAAGAATAAAGATTCGAATTTTTGAAGGACATCCTGAATTAGGAGCATTACCCGAGTTGTCCAAAGATATCAATTGGGTAACAAAGCTAAAATTCTTCTAAATCCACTTCTGTATTTAATTTTGGAAATAAAACCTAATAGAAAATAGCATTTATAAGTTGACTAAGGAATAGGTAAATCGACTAGTCAAAACCATATTAAGTTTTGTATCTCCTGACATGAGGTCATCATTTACAGGCTAGTTCTCTTTGTGAGATTGGCATATACTGTAGTTCTGAGCTGCCACATAGTGTTATGGTGAAAACATAACGTTCGTCCTAATTGGGATGGACAGAAAGAGATGACTGTTATATAGAAAATTATTTCTTACACAACTGACTCCTTTCTCTTGAGCATGGCT
>NC_090745.1:72224110-72229110 GCF_036898095.1 Palaemon carinicauda
CAGTGAAGTGTAGTTATCACGAGTCAATCGTCCATTATTGCTGGGGTGAGTTGTTAGTTAATCTTCATTTTTCCTTTCATTAAAGGAAACTGTATTCAACTTCGAATTCTCGTCGAGAATTTTTTTTCTCTCTCTGTGCTAATTCCGTTTTCTTTCAGAAGTTCTCGGGAAATATCTTTATATTTGTATCATTGTATTGGGGGATTGTGTTATGATCTTTGTTTTAATAGTATTTATGCGTTGACGCAGTGGACGTCTGTATTCATATAGAGATTTTGATAGGATTGCAAGGAATCGTAGAGATAGAAAAAGAAGTAAAGTAAACATGACGCCTTTCTTAAGATTAATCTGTTTAACTTGCATGACACTTATGTTACCTGAAGCTTTAGTGTGGTGTTTTGATAAAAAGTTAACGCCAGCAAGTACGGTATTGGATGTATATAAACAGATAAAGAAACATATGTCTAAGTGTCATGATCTTGATCCCGTGTTTACACAAGTTTTTGCAAAGAATGAAACTAAACCACAACAAGTAAACGTAGTTCATAATAGTGAAGTTGCAGGAATGATGTGTTATAATTGCAAACGTCAAGGTCACTTGATTGCAGACTGCAGAACGAGATTCTGTTCGTTGCATAATGGTTCTACTCATTCATATGTGCTACTCACGTAAGACACAACAGAATCCTAGAAATACACAGTCAATTCCACAGTTAGTTCCATATGGAAATAAAAAGAAAAATCCTTAGTTCAATAAGAAGAAACAGCCAAACGTCAATGTAGTTCAAAATCAGAAACAAACAAATAGTTCTTCGAATAACGCTGATCCTGGGTCGTCAAACCAGAACTCGCAAGGTCAGACTAATTTTCAGAATGTGCAGAGCAAAGCAAATACCACATAATTAACTCCAGTGGGGAAGAGAGTGATGTTGGGTCAAGGTCATTCATATCAACATCAGTAGTATTGAATAATCCATTTAATGTTTTATCAGATAATTGTGAGGCAATAGATTTTCCTATGAAACACACGGCTGAATTAAATAAATCAGTGCATGCTCCCGTAGATTTGCAACAAATTCACACAATAATAAGTCAAAATGAGTTACGACCAACATTATATGCTGTAAATTTAGAACACCGATCCTTTACATTATTTTTTGACTCTGGTAGTCCACGTAATATCATGGATTTGAGGACACATCATTTGTTGTTTTCGAACTTCCCTATAGAAAAGTCCGGAGTAAGGCTCTCGGGTATAGGAAATAATGAATTAAATGTAATAGGCGTAACTCATGTTCAGTTCAAGGTCGGTAAGCGCACGTTTGCTGATACATTTGTTGTTGTACAAAACATTGATATGTATCCAGCTGTAATTATAGGATACCCATCTATGGGCAATCAAAATATTATCTTAGCCCCTGCCAAGCACGGCGTGTATATCAAAGGAAAATTCTATAAGTCTTCTAATACCTTAAAATCAGTTTTGGATATAAAGGAGACGCCAAATAAAAAAGTGACGTACGTTGAAGAACCAAAAACTTGTCTCACTAATAAAGAAATAATATACGCGACCCAACAGAATTCTCGTTCACCCGTAATATCATCTTGCACACAATCTATCGAGCCGAACGTAACTTCGAATTTAATAGTGCAAATAAAGAAAACGTTACCAGGATCTGAAATATTAATCCTTTCCGACACTTTGAAAACTAACGGATTGTCCGTCACACAAGCTATTTATACAGTAGGCTCACATCAACAATGTAATATTGAAGTCTGTAATCATTTAAATACCACTTTAGTAATTCACAAAAATCTACATATCTTGGATGTAGAAGTTTATAAACATCGTATTTTTACCGTTGCTGAAATCAATCACGCTCAATCAGTTGCGGATGAATCCCTTTTGCAATCTATTAAAAATAAAATGAGTAAAGACATTCAAGAAGAAGAAATTCAGCAGAAATTTTTTGGACTTTTAACTGAATATCATGATGTTTTTTCCATTACGGATGGATCCTTAGGAAAAACAGATGTGATCGAGCATCAAATAAGGTTAAAGGACAAGCAGAAAATTATCTATGTACCCTCGTACAGACTCCCTATGAAATTCCAGAATGAAATAAATGATGAAGTAGGTAAAATGCTAGAAGAAGGAGTCATTAGGAAATCGAACAGCCCTTATAATTTTCCATTAATAGTTGTACCGAAAAAAGATCGAACATGGCGTATCTGCGTAGATTTCCGTCACCTAAATGAGGATACGATCCCTGGTCGATTCCCAGTACCATTTACTGACCATTTATCTTTGTTAGGACAGAATAAATATTTTACCAGTTTGGACTTACTTAAAGGATTTCACCAGATATCATTAGAAGAAAATAGTATCCCATACACAGCCTTCAGCACAGCCAGGGGACATTATGAATTTTTACGGATGCTTTTTGGTTTACGTTGTGCTCCCATAACATTTACAAGAATGATTAACATAGTGTTTGGAGACTTGCTAGGGGATATATTGCATGCCTATATGGACAACCTTGTAATCTTTTCCAATACCCTAGAAGAACATCTACGTAAATTAGAACTAGTACTACAGAGACTAAGACAACATATCTTAAGGGTAAAGATTAGTAAGTGTGAATTTTTCAAAACAGAATTAGTCTATTTGGGTTTTACAGTGTCAAGCTAAGGTCTTAGAGTAGTCCATGATAACGTGTCGGCTATCCGTAACTTTCTGATACCTACTAATGTCAAGGGAATACAACAATTTCTGGGGTGTAGTGGATATTACAGGCGTTTTATACGCAATTATTCAATAATAGCCTCTCCCTTAACTGATCTTACGAAGAAGGGCGTAGATTTCATTTGGTCTGAGCAGCATCAACAGGCGTTTGATACCTTGAAAGATGAACTGTGTAGTTCTCCTATCTTAAAATTTCCTGACTTTGGTAAGGAATTCTTTATTGCAACAGACGCCTCAGACTTAGGAGTAGGTGGGGTATTGCTTCAGCAATATGAAAAACATTTTTTCCCGATAGCTTTTTATTCTCAAAAACTGAGAACTTCCGAAAGTAAGTATGCAGTAATAGACAAGGAAGGGGTAGCTACTGTTAATTCACTAGTACATTTTAAGTTCATAATACATGGTTATCCCATTAGGTTCTTACTGATCATAAACCACTAACCAACTTCTTTAAAGGCTTCAGCCACAGCCCCAAACGAACTCGGTGGCATTTGATCATTCAAGACTTTGGCGCGAGAATTGGGTATTTACCAGGGAAAGCAAATATCATTGCTGATGCATTATCATGCAACCCCGTGTCATCTTGTACGGAGCCTTTAGCTGAATTAATAGATATATCAACATCCATGCCTATTGTTAAAACTATATCTGAAGAAGAAGATCTCGGCTGGAGTGCTGAATTATTACAGACTGAGCAAAGAAAAGATCAGATATTAGAAAAAATTATAAATGCTTTTGAAGGCAATCGTAAGGAAAAGGAATATATAAAGTATGCGCAGCAAAATTATATAATCAAAGACAATATTCTGTGTAGATCCGTGACAAGGAAAACCCGCAATACACCACATGTGACTAACGACTAGGTAGTGGTACCAATCTCGTTTATATCCACTGTCCTAAATTGGTTGCATGCAAGCCCATTGCATGGACACCCGGGGTTCGCCCATTGCATGGACACCCGGGGTTCGCCCATTGCATGGACACCCGGGGTTCTCATTAATGTCACAGAAAACCAAATAATTGTTTTATTGGCATACGATGCTTACAGATATAAAAAATCACTTAGCTAATTGTCGCACTTGCCAGGAAAACAAAGGGCACACGAAAACACCTGTCAGCCTAGGGGCTTATCCCGTGCCCAATCAACCCTTTGAAAGGATACATTTAGATTTATTAACAGGATTTTACGAGTCAGACAGTGGAAATAAGCACCTCTTAGTAATAGTAGATGCTTTGACTCGATATACAGAAATAATAGCGCTTAAAACTAAAACTGCGATTGAATGCGGTAGGAAGTTTTACGAGTGTTACATTTGTAAACATGGAATTCCACACATGATAATTTCAGACTCGGGTGGAGAATTTAATAATCACTTTCTTACCTCATTGTGTGAATTCCTTAGCATAAAGAAAATCAATACTATGATCTATCACCCAGAGTCAAATGGGCTAGTGGAAAGAGCGAATAGGAAGGTTTTAAAGATATTAGGACTAACACTAGGGGGATCAGACCCCAACTGGGATATTGCAATACCTGCGGTACTGAGTACTCTGAATCATTCATATCATATATCAATTAAAATGTCACCGCAAGAGGCATTGTATGGTACCCCAGTTAGAACGCCTTTCCATGTATTAACCCCTACAACTAATTTATCAAATCCTTTAAAAGAATGTATAAATGCAAGCAAAAGTCGTTTTGATATCCTTCGAAAAAATCTAGACGAATCACAAATCATAATGAAAAGGAATCATGATAAAATAGCGAAGCCAACTAAAACATATACCGTGGGTGATAATGTATACATACAGGTAAATGTACGTAAAGGACTCAATCATAAACTAACACATAAGTTTGAAGGCCCATTTAACATTTTGGAAACATTAACGGCCAATAGGTTTTAGAGTTCAAAACGTATCCTAACCCACTGATGAGAGAATCGTACCATTGGCTCACATAAGAAATTAAAATAAGAGGGAAAGAAGTGAGGGAAAAATTTTCATTTTATTTTGTTTTTGTGAACCTTATATGTTAAAAGTTTTTTCTTCTTAATACAGGAGTAATTACATATGTTTTTCTCGTACAGGTTTCCAAGATGAAGTTTTTATTGTTAGGAGTGATATTGTTCGCTCAGACATTTTCCTTGTGTGGGATGAGCTCTAAAACTAAAAGTATAGATTTTAAACATGGCACTATAGTAGAGAGACAAGAAGACGTTTTTATTACATCAAGTAACGTATTTGTTGAAGTACG
>NC_090745.1:72234110-72244110 GCF_036898095.1 Palaemon carinicauda
GATTAAAATCTAGCTGTATTTTTATTCAGCCTAATATGATCTTTGTAGTTATTTTATATATTACGGATTTTAAACTTCTTGGACAGTAAATTTTCAGGTCTTATGGCCCCCTTTTTATTCATTATTATAATGATATAGTTTTTGCAAGATGTATTTATAAAACATTATTGCAGATATTTTGTGTTAAGTTAAGCCAGTTTTAGTGTGAAATCTTCTCCATATGTTATTAAATCAATTGTTAGGCCATATTCTCTTACTGCTTTGCATCTTTTATGCCTTTTAATGCATTCTTTACTTCTTTTACCGTTACATTTGGTACCTAATCAGGTTCTCATTATTTCTATTGGAAAATTTATTTCTAATATCACTATTGTATAGCGTTGCATAGAAATCCTCTACAATTTTCATCCCTCCATCTTTATTTCTTATATTATATTCATTTTCATCCTTTGAAAAAAACCTTTGTTGGCTCCCTGTTCCAAGAATTTTTTTCATCAATTTGATGCAACTTATTTCCTTTAATGTTTCCCCAGTTTTGGTATGAATGTGTTTACGAATGGATTGGGGTTTTCAATGTGTTGGATAGTTCTGCTAATTAAGTTTCATCTTTTTTTATTTTACCATGATTTCCTATCCTTTATATATATATATATATATATATATATATATATATATATATATATATATATATATATATATATATATATATATATATATATATATATATATATATATATATATATATATATATATATATATATATATATATATATATATATATATATATATATATATACAAAGAATTGGGGGCACCGGTGGAACCTGCTCAAATATGATCTACATACGCAATGCCAATAGTATGTTTTTAGTCAAATCACAAAACTATTTCGAACATTTTAGACTTTATTAAATGATGCAATCCTCGTTACAAACATATCTCTTCATGAACAGTACCTAATCAAGAAACTGGAGGCGCCTCTCTCTCTCTCTCTCTCTCTCTCTCTCTCTCTCTCTCTCTCTCTCTCTCTCTCTCTCTCTCTCTTCGGAGACAAGAGCAAAAATCCAACAACTAAATATCCATATGGTAATGAACCCCTATCAATTCCTGTCGCTCTGAAATCGTTATTTTACATACCCTCCTGAATATTATATTACACACATATTAACTATTATTTCTATTAAAAACAAACATCATGCAAAAATTAAATAAAAGTAAGTATTTCCCCAGGACACGAGATCGAAATTGAAAAAAGGATATGCATGGGGTGGAGAGAATTTGGTAGAGAAAATGAGATTATGAAATGAAAAATTTGATGTAATGGTTCTACCAGTATTTCATGTGGATCAGAAACTTAGATCCTTACTAAACCCTTGTAATATAATTTAGTTAAAACTCAAAGAGCTATGGAAAGAATGATGATGGTAATAATACTAAGAGAAAAAAAAGAGCAAAATAGATACGAGAGCAAACTAAAGTAGAGGATATTCTAACAACAAGTAAGTAAAAGAAATAGACATGAGCAGGACATATAGTTACAATGATAGACAATAGGTGGACATCAATAATAACAGAATGGGTCCCAAGAGATTGTAACAAGAAGCAGGGGAATATATATATATATATATATATATATATATATATATATATATATATATATATATATATATATATATATATATATATATATATATATATATATATATATATATATATATATATATATATATATATATATATATATATATATATATATATATATATATATATATATATATATATATATATATATATATATATATATATATATATACTGACCAAATCTTCATTTCAAGGCATAGTAAAGTCATGTAGTAAGATATATATATATCCAGTTCTGACGGATTTCTGGATTATGAAAAAGCCTTTGATAGTGTTCACTGGCCAATTTTGTGAAGAGTCCAGCGTTATTATGGAGTTCCTCTTAAATATGTAAATTTGATTAGGTATGTTCATGAGCATAGTAAGTGCAAAGTTAATGTTAGTGTAGTCCTATCAAATAAATTTTCAGTGAAAAGTAGAGTATTCCAAGGGAATGTGTTGTACCCTATGTTGTTTATCCTCTTCATGGAGTTTGTGATGCATGAAGCAGTTGGGCATGGTGGAGAAGGATTCGACTGGATTGGTAATAGTAAATTAGCAGACCTAGAGTATGCTGATGACGTTGTCCTTATTGGCAGAACACTACAGGACTTGCAAAGCTTGCTCACCTGAATGCCGGAAATATCACATGAGGCTGGGCTCAAGATAAATAGAAAAAAGACAGAGATGATGAGAATGAATTATGCAATGGAAGATGAAATATCATTAATGAGGTGGAATCATTTATTTATTTAGGAATTATGACCTGTAATACAACATTCTTACAATTTAAGTTAAATGTAAGATTGAAAAAAATTATCAGACAATAGCTATCTTAAGTAAAGTTTGGAAATAAGATAACCTTGAACTACATATAGAAATCAGGCTATATATCAGTTCAGTGAGATCGGAGTTACTATATGGACATGAGTCGTGGTATAACGATAAGCAATGTCTAAGAGATTTTGTAGAATTGAGAGCAAAGCCGTTAGAACAATATTGGGAGTTAAATGGTAGGACAGAATTAGAAATGAAACTATAGGAGAGATTGTTCGAGTGCCATATGCGGATAGGATCATAGTGAGGAGTAGATGGAGATGGTTTGGTCATGCTCTTCGCACTCTTCAAGATTGATTAGTTCACTAAACTTTCAATTGGGCTCCACAATCCATTAAAGGAATTGGAAGACCCAGGTCTACAAGGCTAAGGACTATGTAGCGTGAGGTAGGAGATGATGAATGGAGAAGTATTGATTTAAAAGCTCAAGATAGAGACGACTGGTGAAATGTAACCGAGGCCCTTTGCGTCAATAGGCGTAGGAGATGACGATGATGGTAATGATTATATATATATATATATATATATATATATATATATATATATATATATATATATATATATATATATATATATATACGTATACATATATATGTATGTATATATATATATATATATATATATATATATATATATATATATATATATATAGAAGTAGTTTTCAAAAAAATTAGATTAGGAAAATGCAGGAAATAATGTTAATGGGTATTAAGGATTTGCAGATGACAGATTTGTGTTTAGTGAATCTTGGGAGGAATTAGAAAAGATGATAGATTTTAACAGAGAAAGCTGGAATGTAGGACTGACAATGAATATGAGTAAAAATGTGATAATGTTAATTGAAAAGGCGGAAAGACAACAAATAAGAGTCATGGATGAACCTCTAGAGATTGTAAAGGACTACACGTAATTGGGACAGACAGTAAGTGTTTCCCAAGGACATAAGGTCAAAATTAAAAGAAGGATTAGTATGGGATGGAGAGCTTGTGGTGAACAAAATGAAAACTGCAGAACAAAGGCCTAAGACATATCCTTCCAATTGTGTCTGCTTATGGTCTTCCTATGCCAAGTTACACCCGCAAATATTCTTAGTGCATCAATCCTTCGTCTTTTTTTCCTTCCTATGCTTCTTTTACCATCTCTAGGCACGCAACCTGGGATTTTTATTGCCCATCTGTTGTCTGTCATTCCACCCCATGTCCATTTCTTTATCTTACATGTTAGAACATCCTCTACTTAAGTTTTTTCTCATATCCATTTTTTATTCTTACTTCTGCTTCCATCATTATTCTTGTATAAATAATGTCATTTTACTCTGTTCTGTTTTGTTTTCTTTGTAAACCATAGTTGATACACATGATCACGAGCTGAAAAAAAGTGTATCATTATAAATATTACTGTATTTGCGAATTACAGTTTTGTTCCATCTTTAAATGTTTTTTTATTTTGTCCCTTTTCATAATAATAGTCCACTTTATTTCCTGTGTTTTCATGTAGCGTTATTTGTAAATTTAGCATATTGTCTGTAATAACTTTACAAAGATAATTTTCCTTTAATAGCACAAAATCAAATAACCCATAGGTAGTAGGTTGGTCATGACACCATCCACACGTTGAGATACTAAAGATAAAATATTTTGGGGTCCTATGACTGGCCAGACAGTACTGCACTGAATCCTTCTCTCTAATTGTTATTATTATTATTATTATTATTATTATTATTATTATTATTATTATTATTACTTGCTAAGCTACAAGCCTAGTTGGAAATGCCGGATGCTATAAACCCAGGGCCCCAACAGGGAAAATAGCCCAGTGAGGAAAGAAAACAAGAAAAAACAAAGCATTTTAAGAGCAGTAATAACATTTGAATAAACATTTCCTATATAAACTTTAAACACTTTAACAAAACGAGATGAAGAAAAATATATAAGTATAGTGTGTCCAAGTTTACACTCAAGCAAAAGAACTTTACCCCAAGACAGTGGAAGACCATGGTACAGAGGCTATGGTACTACCTAAGACTAGAGAACAATGGTTTGATTTTGGATGGCCTGTTCCTAGAAGAGCTGCTTATCACAGCTAAAGAGTCCCTTCTACCCTTACCAAGAGGAAAGTAGCCACTGAACAATTACAGTGCTGTAGTGAACCCCATGGACAAAGAAGAATTGTTTGGTAATCTCAGTGTTGTCAGGTGTATGAGGACAGAGGAGAATCTGTAAAGAATAGGCCAAACTTTTCGGTGTATGTGTATGCAAAGGGAATATGAACCATATCCAGAGAGAAGGATCCAACGTAGTACTATCTGGCTAGTCAAAAGGACCCCATAACTCTCTAGCGGTAGTATCTCAACGGATGGCTGGTGCCATGGTCAACCGACTATCTACGGTTACGGTTCATTTTCCCTTTGCCCATACATACACCGATTAGTCTGGCCTATTCTTTACAGATTCTCCTCTGTCCTTATTCGTCTGACAATACCGAGATTACCAAACATTTCTTCTTCATCCAAGAGGGTCAACTAATGCACTATAATTGTTCAGTGGCTACTTTCCTCTTGGTAAGGGTATATAGACTCTTTAGCTATGGTAAGCAACTCTTCTAGAAGATTGACACTCCAAAATCAAACCATTGCTCTCTAGTCTTGGGTAGTGCCATAGACTCTGTACCATGGTCTACCACTGTCTTGGGTTAGAGATCTCTTGCTTGAGGGTACACTCGCGCACACGGTTCTATCTTATTTTTCTTCCTCATGTTATGTTAAATTTTTTTTCGTTTATATTCGAAATATTTGTTTTAATGTTGTTAGTGTTCTTGAAATATTCTATTTATCATTGTTTCATTTCCTCACTGGGCTATTTTCTCTTTTTTGGAGCCCCTGGGCTTATAGCATCTTGCTTTTCCAACTAGGGTTGTAACTTAGCAAGTAATGATAATAATAAAACAAGAATAATCACCTTTGTATGCATTGGGAATAAATATTTCAATAAATTTTGTAATGCAATTCATAGTTTTTATCTTAAAACTATATTTTATTGACCATGTGGTATTCTGTTGATCATGAATATCAGTCATCTCTTTCAGGGTAAACGTTTGTAATCTAGGGTAAAACTGGCTGAGCTATAGGGTAACTAGAAATGACATAGGTGGTGGAAACCCTTATTTCAAAATTCAAACACAGACCTTTTAGCCGTAAGCCTCTCCAAGGGGGTTGGGAAGTCATACAGTCCCTTGTGCGACACTACAAGTTCCTACAAGTAACAAGTTAACAAGACGACTACTACAACCCACTGCCCAGAGCTTTGTTTTCCTGACTACCAAGACGCCGAAGCAACATGTTATGATGAATCGTTCTTAAAAAAAAAAAAAAGAAAAAAAAAACACAACTCGATTCTTAGAACCTTTATTCATGTATTTTCTGTTATTATTGCCTTGATATTTATATCATGGCCACTGTATGCATCACCATGCAATCTTTAGAACCATTTCTATATGGCCTTCAGTCTACTATAGTACATCGATGTGTATGGATGTAGGTAGTAGGTTGGCCAGGGCACCTGCCACCAGTTGAAATACTACCACCAGAGAGTTATTGATTCCTTTGAATGGCCAAACAGAACTACATTGGATCCTTCTCTCTGATTACGGTTCACTTTCCCTTTGCCCACACATACACGGAGTAGTCTGGCTATTCTTTACAAATTATCTTCTGGCCTCATACACCTGAGATTACCAAACAATTCTTCTTCACCCAAAGGGTTAACTAGTGCATTGTATTTGTTCAGTGGCTACTTTCCTCTTGGTAAGTGAAGTAGAGACTCTTTAGTTATGGTAAGCATCTCTTCTAGGAGAAGGACACTCCAAAATCAAACAATTGTTCTCTAGTCTTGGATAGCGCCATAGCTTCTGTACTATGGTGTTTCACGGTCTTGGTGTAGAGTTCTCTTGCTTAAGGGTACACTCGGGCACACTATTCTATCTTATTTTTCTTCCTCTTCTTCTGTTAAATTTTTATAGTTTATATAGAAAATATTCATTTCAATGTCACTGTTCTTGAAATATATTTTTTCGTAGTTTCCTTTCCTCACTGGGCTATTTTCCATGTTGGAGCCCCTAGGCTTATAGCATTCTGCTTTTCCGACTAGGGTTGTAGCGTAGCAAATACTAATAATGATAATAATAATAATAATAATGATAATAATAATAATAAACATTTGAGCTTGATTCACATTTTCGACTTTCTACCTGTCAAAGGCTGTCGGACATTACTTAGATTCCATAGATCTAAGATAGATTGTATCGTCATAGGCGCAATGTATCACTACCGGATGCTTAATTGCAAGAGATCGTGCTTGGCAATATGGGCCAAACAATATTCAGCAACAAGTCGTTCATTTTATGAATGATTAACGAGTATTTTGACTCACTTCTTTATACTTCCCCTCAGCAACTTCACACCATTGTAAAATGAGTAAAGCGAGTTCATGAGAGAACAAGGTTTGTGTTTTCCCGCACTGGGACGTCCCCGTAACACAGCCGAGTAAGTGGCAGAGGTTCAATAACTCACTGTTTGGGAGGGAATTCGTCAATCTTTTAATATTTCGACCAGTCGATAAAAGATAACAAACATGGTGGTATGTTCTGTGATTGGTTATTATAATCATGATCGTCATTACCAAGAAAAAAAAAAAAAAAAAAAAACGTTTAGATCTCTAAAGGAGAGCTCTTTCTAAAACTTGGGTTAATATATGCAAAAGGAAAGATGCTTTCAACGTGAAGAATGCAAGAACATGCTACACTCATTTTGTCCCTGGTGATTTTGGAGAATGCCTTAACGTTTGGATTATCATCCTAAAAATTAGCGCAAATTGAAATATATTGTTGTGCCTACTCTAAATATGTAGCCTATAGCCTACTGAGGATATAACTGCGGGTAAAAATTGTTTATTTTCTATATCAAGAGAAGAGTATTTTAGTTGGGTTAGCCTATTTTGAAGTTAATTATGTGAGAGAGAGAGAGAGAGAGAGAGAGAGAGAGAGAGAGAGAGAGAGAGAGAGAGAGAGAGCCTATTCAATGTTTCACAAATGAAAATGTATTGGTTTATAATCAGCAGACTTTGAATACAAGAATTTTGATTAATCTATTCATAAGGAATGTTTTTGAAGCTTACAATTCAGATCTTTGTATGCCTTCATTTTGTATAATTATTTTTTGCTTGATGTTTGATATAAGTGTTTTTTCTTTAGCCTATCACCAATTGCTTGTTAATTCTTTGTTGCTAAAAGGAAAATATATCACATGATTCTCTCTCTCTCTCTCTCTCTCTCTCTCTCTCTCTCTCTCTCTCTCTCTCTCTCTCTCTCTCTCTCTCTCTCTCTCTCTACTTAATAATGAGCTAATTGAACTATATAATAATGCAACAGAGCCCTATTATTCTCTAGACTTCGGTAGTGCCATAGCCTCTGTACCATGGTCTTCCACTGTCTTGGATTAGAATTCTCTTTCTTGAGGGTACACTCAGGCACGCTGTTCTGCCTTGTATCTCTTCCTCTCGTTATGTTAATGTTTTTATAATTTATATCGGAAACATTTATTTTAATGTTGTTAATATTCTTAAAATGAATTATTTTTTCCTAGTTTCATTTCCTCACTGGCTTATTTTCCCTGTTGGAGCTCGTGGGCTTATAGCATCCTGCTTTTCCAACTAGGGTTGTAGCTTAGGAAGTAAAGACAATAATAATAATAATAATAATAATAATAATATGGCAAGAAATGCATGGCAGTAAAATTTGACCGCGAGGAGTTCCGTGTTTCACATAACATCACTGACTCGTCTTCTTCCACCTTGGTAAAATCCACATTGCTTTTGGGATATTGAGTTGGTGATGGTTTAATTGAAGTGATAGTGTACAAAATGTGGAAGTGTCGTGTTGGTGGTGTTTTTATAGTATTGTGATATAAATATTGATTGTGTGCTGGTTATGTGGTGACAAATGAATATATATATATATATATATATATATATATATATATATATATATATATATATATATATATATATATATATATATATATATATATATATATATATATATATATATATATATAATGTATATATATATATATATATATATATATATATATATATATATATATATATATATATATATATATATATATATATATATATATATATATATATATATATATATATATATATATATATATATATATATATATATATGTGTGTGTGTGTGTGTGTATATTATATATATATATATATATATATATAATACACATATATATATGTATATATATATATAAAAATATATATATATATATATATATATATATATATATATATATATATATATATATATATATATATATATATATATATATATATATATATATATATATATATATATATATATATCTTTTTTTTGTTAAACCATGGTCGGTCTATCAGTTTTTATTTCATAACTTAATGAATAATTTAGACCAAAAGTTAAAAAAAAGGGGGGGGGGGCATGGTAATTACAATGCGGCTAGCGTATACTGATGTTAAAGGGAAGATTTTACTGGAATTTAACATGGAGCAGTCATTCTGTTGTACATGCTTATATGAGTTAATCTAATGCCTTAAGTCAGGGGTCACCAACCTCCGCGCTCTATCAAGATAATTTTGTGGCTCTAAACGCTGCATAGAATCACTGATTTTTTTTTAATTACATGCATATAGTTTTCAAATTAAAAATATCAAATAATTTCACATTAAGATGATGTTAATCTGAAATTACAAGGAGAACTGTGGTTTAAGTCATTTGGAAAAAGAAAACTTGCAGTGTTTGTCAGAGATATTGAGAAAAGAGTTTATTCACTTGCCATTACTGAAGAATAACAAAGAATCTACAGACTGTGTGTTTCATGTTGATGCTATAAATAACAGCTTGCTTGAATTTGGAAATGGGTTTAAAGGACGCTCCTAAGAATTGAGAAGGGAAAAAGCAACCACGTCCTTTCAAATCCAACCATTTTGGGCAAATTGTACTAAGTTTGTCAGACTTTACTAATATGACCTGAGAAAAGATTTGAGTTTGAAATAGCTTTATTTTTAATACTGTTATTGCCATAAATATCACTGACGTCATTAATGTTTTTTTTTTCATTTACATATATATAAACGTTATAAAGCATGGCAAGTAATTTTGCTATGTGAATATAGTTATATAATTTTCTTTATTATAATATACTCCCTCCTTAAACTATGAGGTAATCTTATAACTTCCAATAATCGACTCTAGCTAAGTTTTTTTTTCTATTTCGTGATCATCATAATTGTCTTTCATACTACTGCTATTGAATGTGATATAGAGTTGTTAGATTTTTACGAGTGCTTCCGTTTAAATGAAAGGAAAACGCCAGAAAAAAATATATCTATTCTGCTTTGTGAACATAATTATGAAAAACAATACCACTGTAATTATTTTTTTTCAAGTAGGTCTACTGAAGTATCTTCTCTTATTTCTGAAGTACAGTAGATT
>NC_090745.1:72251610-72256610 GCF_036898095.1 Palaemon carinicauda
ATGAAATGCCAACAGTCGTCTTTGAGGGTAGCATCTAATTTCAGTAGGAAACTGGGGGACCTCATGGTCGTGGGTATCTTCTATCATCGATGGAAGACAGCACCAACAAGGCCTACAAACTTGTCTTTCAACACAAGCAAAGCGAAATGCCAGTGCATGTAGATTTATTTATCATACATTTTATTAGATTCCGGATCTTTCAGAATTTACAGTGATCAAAGGAATTTATGCCATAAAGTGGATGCATAAAATTAGCGGTTTCTTAGAACCTACGGAAAATACATTTGTTAAATCTTTGCAAGAACCTGTGAAGCAATTAAATAATAGATGGGTGCATATCAAGGATCTTATTAATAATCAGGTGTCAGGTGTTGCAGAATCTGCACGAATTATATTATTCTATATGAAAAACTTCTCTCTGATTTTGATAGATCATTAAATTTTTTTTTTGGGGGGGGGGAGATTTAAGGAATTGAGTTTATTGTAATTTGAAGATTTCATTGTTGAACAAGATAAAAAAAAAAGATAATCATTACTTAAAAATTATCAATACTGTGAAGTTTTAGTTTTGATAGCAGGTGTCACAAATGCTTTTCTATATTTGATGATTTTGCGTGATGGAATGATTTTGTCCTTTGATCAATTTGTTTTTAAGAAAGCTTTTAGAAGCTCCCGTATTTTCGAATTGGTTAAAGTAAAGGAGAAGCACTGTTGTAATGTAACCAATCAAAATATTGTTTGTTAAAAACTGTGGCTACAAGTTCAAACATTTGCAAACGATAACGTCAGTGATAGGTGTCTTCATAGACACGAGCGTTGGTAGTCTGTTTTAAGCAAAAATGTTTGTCAAGGACTTCATAGAGAAGAGGTTAAATGTGTCTAAACAATTTAATCGCAACCTTTATTCCTTTCTCTCTATTTCTTCCCTTCTCTCTCTTTCTCTGATATTATCTAGATTCAACCGGCACGGTGCGCTGTAATGCAATTTAATGTTATATTATGTTTATACATGTAGAGAATGCGGAGTGAAGAGAGGACTAAGTGTTTTAGGTAACGGGTGCCATGTTTTGACTCCAGCATTGGGCTCCTGCCGATTGAGTGCAATGCAAGTGCAGCAAGTAACCTATTCAAATCAAGAAGAATGATCTCTACGTTTTCTTCTACGCAGTGCACTCAGTAACCGCCATCTGACTGCATTCAATTTAAGCTAAAAAATCGTTGAATAGCTCCCTCTAATTCCAATTCTACATATATTTTAGTTATCATATTGTCAATTTATAAGACAATGTCAACCGTATTAATGATATCCGTTGAATGCCCCCATGTAACTGTCCACCCTTGGTGGCTTATGTTTTAGTTGAATGAAATTAGTTGTTCAACAGCTTGTCCTTCCGCCATAGCTCCTTCAGGTCCGTCACACTAGTCACTCATCTCATATTCCTATATCGACTACCCTGCTGCATAATCTTACAGTCTCTTGAGCGCTGCCTAACGGCAAAGAACCCAAGATATGTCATGCCCACGTCACTCTTACTGTCTTGTCTGACCACCTTCTCCTGAGCAGCTCTGGCGGTGCTTAAAACGGACCAATATACGCCAGTCGCAGATATATAGAGCAATACTGAACTTTGCATTTCATAATAACTGGTTAATATAAAACCATATTGCTATGGTTTCATGCACTAAAATGCAAGGTATTTCCAGGCAACAGATTTACTACGACCCAAAGAGCATTGACTGGCATATTCAATCTCTCTTACATACCACTTCAACATGAACAATCAAGCACAAAATCTTTGTATTGGGACTTAAAACATTACTAAAATAACATAATGCGATTGGCCAACTGTTATGGGAATGAAAATGTTTCTTTTATTCTTTAGATGAAATGTAAGTTATCTGTATCCACTAGATTCTAAAATCAGTTGTCGATTTGTGCGGCAACTCGGCGAGCTATACATCAATTTGCAAAGGAATATATCGTCTAAACATCTTGCATTAGCTAACATCTCTCTCTCTCTCTCTCTCTCTCTCTCTCTCTCTCTCTCTCTCTCTCTCTCTCATATTACTGTTTGAAAAATTTCATGCTATCACAATAATATCCTCTTTATTTTAAATTTTTAGAAAATTAAAAAAAAAATTCACTTCTTGAAACATAAAAACATCAGTAAATTCCTAATGACACATCATCAGAATAGCTCGAGAGGCTCTGGGTTCGATTTTCCATGTTGCCACTGTGATTTTACGGTTATGCGTAACAAGCAATATATCAGTATGCTAAAAACTACGGATGTACTACGAAACAGTGTCAAATTTATAGAGAAAACGTCTTACTGTTACTCATTGAACTAGGAAATCTCTTCCTGGTCAGACAAAGTTTATTGATCATATATGATTCCCCTTTGGGTATAAGTTATTCCAAAAGAAAAGGAATTCGATATTTAGAAATATTTGAGAGTTAATATTTGAAACTATGAGAGTGACTTGTGTTGTTGGCAAAACTCCATTGGACAGTCAGGTGATATAAACTTGATATTCAACTAATATGATAAATATGAAATTATTACAATTCTCAAGTACAATAATTGGAGCATGCCATTGTCTTGTACAGCCCCCTAAATCTCCTTATGTAGCTATTGAAAACCCCATGGAATTGTACTACACTTGTTTCACAAACGCTAGTACACTATAACGGTATTTTTACGTGCAACTAATTTTATTTCAAAGGGTAGCAAGTTTATACACGAGAGTTTGAAAAAAAAAAAAACACTATCATTCCCGTAATGTCAGGCTTAAACAGATTCTGTTAACAGTGCAGGTGTAGAGAGAGAGAGAGAGAGAGAGAGAGAGAGAGAGAGAGAGAGAGAGAGAGAGAGAGAGAGAGAGAGAGAGAGAGGAAAGAGAGAGAGAGAGAGAGAGAGAGAGAAAGAGAGAGAGATATGCAATGAAAAAGAAAAATACCATTACATTATCCAAGCGTGTGGGGCAATAAAATTAGATGTATTAGAATAAATACCTTTATAGTGTACGAGCGTGTGTGAAACACGTGTGATACAGAATAAATGGAGTGATTACTTTTGTTTCCAGATCCAATGACATGCGCTTTCACATGCAAGTCACAAGTAATAGTGCTGAAACTATGATAGAAAACCACGTATCCTAAAGTGGGTAGTCGGCTATCATGATGCAGATGGATTCAATTCATTTTAAGGTAAGAAGACCTGAGTTTTACTCGATTGTGTCCAGATCAACTTCATTCACTATTGATTACCCAAAGTTCGAATCCTGAACCGGGTGGATGCACTTACCATAAGTTATTCCTTTAAGCTATTCTAAGTTAGAAAGAACCTCATATATATATATATATACAAACACACACACACACACACACACACACACACATATATATATATATATATATATATATATATATATATATATATATATATATATATATATATGTGTGTGTGTGTGTGTATATATATACACACACACACATATATATATATATATATATATATATACATATATATGTATATATATATAAATATGTATATATATATATATATATATATATATATATATATATATATATATATGTATATATGATATATATATATATATATATATATATATATATATATATATATATATATATATAAAAATGTATATATATATATATGTATATATGTATATATATATATATATATATATATATATATATATATATATATATATATATATATATATATATATACATATATGTAGGTATATATATATGTATGCGTATGTGTGTATACATGCATATGTGTATATGTGATGGAATACGAAATATAATTGGGAGGAGAAAGTATTAAAGAGGTGGAATCATCAAACTATTTAAGAACTAGGATCTCTAATAAAGGATCTTTTAAACTTGAAGTTAATGAAAGATTGAATAAAGTAAATCAGACAATGGCTACGTTAAGCAGAATTTGGGAATCAAATCGCCTGAAATTACATATAAAAATAAGGCTATATATCAGTGTACTGTATGAACATGAATTGTTATATAAAATCAAACTATATCAAACAAATTTTGCAGATTGTAATACAATGTCCTCAAAAGAATCTTAAGAGGCAAAAGGCAGGATAGATTTCAAAATGAAACTATAAGAGAGATTACTTGAGTGCCATATGTGAATGAGATCATGGTGAGTGGTAGATGGAGATGGTTTGGGCATGCTCTTCGCACTCCCCAAGAGAGATTAGCTCACCAAACTTACAACTGGGCTCCACAAGGCACTAGAAGATTTGGAAGAAGTAGGAAGGATTAGGATTTTGGAAGAATGGGGATTAGAACCAAAAATAATGGAAACCATAAGGATATTGTATGAAAGGACATCAGCTAGGGTAAGAAAAGGGTAAGGACAGTGAGTTCAAAACCACTATCACCACACCTCTTCAACTTATACTTGGAAAGGGTAATGAGAATGGCACTTGGAGATTATGAGGGTGGCATAGATATAGGAGGGACAAAAATATCTAAAATGATATATGTAGATGACATAGTGCTTGTAGCGGAAACTAAGGAGGAACTTCTGAGAGTGTTGAGAATGGCTGAAGAACAGTGAACTAGGTATGAATTAGTGACAAATAGAGCGAAAACCAAATTTATGAACATTGGACGAAAAACGGAGGCCTTAGAAATACAGCTATCAGAGGGAGAAGTGGAACAAGTCAATGAGTTTAGATATTTCGGAGTGTTTTTCACAGCAGATGGAAAGATAGAAAGAGCAATTCAAGACTGAATTGCAAGAGGCCAGAAAGCATTTGGAAGGATAAGAAGAATATGGAAAGATAAAAATATATCCATTAAATTGAAAATTAGACAATTAAGAGCAATAGTGTTCCCCACTGTGATATACGGTGCTGAATGCTGGGTACCGAAGTAGAGAGAAGAGAAAAAAAGTTATTAGCCTTTGATATTAATTGTCTGAAAAGAATCTGTGAAGTAAGAC
>NC_090745.1:72264110-72269110 GCF_036898095.1 Palaemon carinicauda
TGAACCCCAGACCTCCCTTGGTTTCCCTTCCATGTCTGCCGGTAGAGCCCAGCAGGCTATGGATTCCTTGGAAGCCTGAATGCTACATTCTCCCCTTCCATAAGTTCACTCTTTTTGAATGGAAGGTCGTATGGCAATACCGCCTTATAACCTTACATCCATACTGTTTCTCTGACTATTGTGTTGCACCCCTAACCCGGCTGCCGGCTTAACAGCCGACAGCCGGGCAGGTGGAGGTTCTCTGGTTCTTGGCTACTGTCAGTGGGCATGGGTATCATTACCTTTGCCTGCCATCAGTGGAAACACAGCCCGAATCTGCTGGCCACTACGATTAGCGGCCGTCAGCCGGGTATTAGTGTTTTCAGCTGTCGGCTGGCAATGATTGCCGGCCGGCACCGAGTCGCGAATCAGTGGCCTGCCGCCTATTAGTTAAAGATAGTATATCTTTGAACTATACAGGGGTAGATGCCGGCCGGCACGTGCAATCGCATGCCGGCACGTAATGGCATGTGCTAGCCGGCACAACAGCATGCGATGTACAGTAGTTGCTATATTTGTAGTGTAGTGCTGTACAGAGCTTGTGATAACACTAAAGTTCTTCATCATACTTAATGTTATCTTGTACAGCCTTTTGTTGAGACCGTATAATATATAGAAAGTAAGTTCTTTTTGTATTCTTTCTATCCCGTATATTAAAACTTTATCTCAAGGTGTGAACTACAACTTAAATTTCCGTTTAAGAAATTACATAAGGTATTCTAGAATAGAATTAACCTTAGTTTTAATTTCTCGGGAGGTTTCAGCAATTGCCTGGACAGGAAATACAAGTATGTGTCTTTCCTTCTTTCTTTCATAGCTTTTCTATATAAGCTAAATGTCTCAATATAAGTGAAAGCCTTCACTTGATACTCATGGATTTTTCTTCTTTACAGGAGGACCATCCGAAGTGTGGGAGTGTGTTCTGTAATGTCCGCAGTAAGAACTTCTGTGGACATCAACTTTGCAGGAGGCACGCAGCATGCGCAGCCTCCAGAGGTGATCTCCGCTATTGGGACCCCCAGGTTTGTACAGTTTGTTCTAACCTGATTACCGAGGCTTTTGACGACCCTAAGTCGACGGAGTCAAGGGATGCTGCCAGGGAAATGTTACGATCCTGGGTGAGGGGTTTTCAGAAAAACACCTCAGGCCCCTACCCTCCGAATGAGAAGATGAGGGCCTACCTTTTCCCTAAAGCATCGGGTGATCCAATCATCCCCCAGCCTCAGTTGGAGATAACAACTGCCCAGAATCCGGTAGATTCTGAAGTCTCGGCCGCCCTTCAGGACATCCAATTGAACGATAGGATGTCGGAGGTGTCGGATTCTACTGAGAAGGACCTTCTAGGAGAAGGCCAGGAGGAGGAGCTGTTCCAGGCTCCTCAAGTAGAAGAGAAAGAAATTGACGAAGTGTCGGTTACATCGGTTCCGGACCCAGAACCTGTTCCTTCTACATCATCTGCTATCCCAGATGAACTGGGAAGGACTCTTTCCTCCATTGTTGAGATGATCCAACAAATTCAAAGGAAGAATGATGAGAAGGAAGCTGCAATGGAACTGGAGATACGTAGACTTGCAGCATCACGTGGGCCCCAGAAGCGGCTCAGCGTGAAGGATCTTCCTTTGTGCTCGGATACCAATCCTTGGAGGTATGCCGAACACATGCCAATGACAACCGGGAAGATCGTGATCTTAGAAAAGTTGGGAGCAATACCCCTGGAAGAAGTGGAATTTTGGCCCAACAAAGATTCTTATCGGGACTGCTATGTCCGTCCCAGGAAGGAGCCAGCCTCAAAGGAGGAGATGGAGCCGAAGGAGGTCATAGTTTTTTACCATAGTAAAGCTCAGACGTTACTAGCGAGCTCAATGAAAGAGAGGGGCTTCACTAATTCAAAGGTGCCCTCCTTGAGTAAGAAGCTTCCCTCCTTTGTGGCCTCTCCTACCAGAGCCTTTCCCTTCTTGGAAAAGGGATATAGGGCAGCCTTAAAGGCGGTGGAGGCAGGGAAACTATGCCCCTCCTTGGAGGAGTGAAAGCCGTTATCTCTGTCCTTGCCCTTGGACCAAGAAGACTGGAAGGACGTACACCTTACCTTCTCAGTAGGGAAGCTGGAAGCTGATATTGCTGAACGCCAGTTCGGTGAGGCACTTCCAAAACTGTCGGAGGTTCTCTTGCGTAGGGAGCAAGAGACAAAAGAAAGACTTGCGGTATCGATGTCATTGCAAACGACTCTAGAAACGATGGCAAGTGACCCCAAGAACCAGGACATGTTCATGGTTGTGGCCAAAACCCATCTGGCCACAGTTACGAAGGATCTCTATAGCTTTATTAAAGCTAGGAGAGCCTGTAGAGAGTTCGTGTTCGCCTTGGGTGCGGTGAGGCATGAACCGAGAAAACTGATCTCCTCTCGTATTTGGGGTAAAGACCTCTTTCCCAATGAAGTGGTTAAAGAGGTAGTAGATAAGGCCACCACGGAGAATAGGAACCTTCTCAAAAAGTGGGGCTTAGATCTTAAGAGAAAGTCTTCTCCGGATGAGGGTCCCCAACCCAAGAGGAACACAAAAAGGCCTAGGCCATCCTCTCGGCTGGCTAAACCCTACCGACAGCAACATCAACAACAACTTCCTGTGACCGCGGTGCCTCAGATAGTGGCACAACCTCCAACCGCGGTGCCTCAGATAGTGGCACAACCTCCAACCACGTACCAGTTGGTACCTCAACAAGTGGCGACACAGTCGCCAGTTTTTAACCCAGCCTTCGAAAGGCAGACTTCTTCCTTTCGTTCTAGAGCTAGAGGAACAGCCAGAGGTTCTTCTAGACGCCCTTCAAGAGGAAGGGGATACAGGGGAGGATGCAGTCAAGGAGGCAAGGCCTCAGGTCCACAACAGCAGAAGATACTTCCAGTAGGAGGGAGACTACAGCTATTTAGGGATCGCTGGACCTTCAATCCCTGGGCCCACAGCCTAATTAAAAAAGGACTAGGTTGGAGCTGGAGCAGTCCTCCACCTTATTTTCCTCAATTCTTCCAACACTCATCCCCCGTTCTGGAAGAATATGCCCGAGAACTCTTAGACAAAAGAATAATCCGGAAAGTTAAGTCCATAAAATTCAAAGGAAGGCTGTTTTGTGTTCCAAAGAAGGACTCAGAAAAACTCAGAGTCATTCTAGACTTGTCGCCACTCAACAAGTTCATAGTGAACTACAAGTTCAGAATGCTCACACTTCAGCACATAAGGACCCTACTGCCCAGAAGTATATATATATATATATATATATATATATATATATATATATATATATATATATATATATATATATATATATATATATATATATATATATATATATATATATATATATGTCCCGTCCTTGTGTGTGTTTTTATATGCTGTTGCATTATTTATTTTTATTTCAGTATATTATCATTGTTGGAACTCATCTTTTTTTTTTTTTCAGTGACCTCCCCCCCTTTTAGTAGTTGTTAACTATTGAACAACCGTTATTAACTTTTCTTTTGTTTACTTTTGGTTGGATCTGACTAAGGGTGTCAGCGACGGAGTTGGGGTGGGATTGCCGAGTGTTCAGGACGCTGGTTCTGGCAATATTTTCTTCCCTACAAGACGTACGCTGCAGCGATCCATATCGTAATTCAAGTTTGACCTCTTTAAGGATTTAGCGAGTGACGAAAGTGTCACTCGCGACTCCTTTTCTTCTTGACGTTGGCACGTACACGTTTGCTGGCAAGCACGTAAGTCACGTGCGACTTGTCTTGGCTTTTTTGTATCCCCTCTCGTACAAGGAGCGCACGTAGAGGTGGGGCTGACGTAGGACCCCAGCTCTGTAGGATTTGCATCCATTGTACCTTGCCGTACCTCGCCGTACCTCGCCATGATCAAGGATCTTTGTGCTGCATTATACGTCAGGGGTTGAATAGCCCGTGAGGAGCCCTGTAGTGAGCCATCCCATAGGTAAGAGGTTTTCCCCTTTTACGTGCAACCTCGAGTATCTTTGTTTGCAAAAATTTATTTCAATGGAGAGGGACATTGCCCTCGTAGACGTTTTAAGTTGATTTTGGCTGACCTACTGCGCTTTTATACTTGCTTAGAGACGAGTTGTGTTGGTTTCTGCCATTATAGGTGAGGCGTAAGGTTTGATTATATATATATATATATATATATATATATATATATATATATATATATATATATATATATATATATATATATATATATATATACATATACTTATTTATAAATAGATGTATTTTGTCGTGATTCTCTTTCGGGGGAAATTTTACTAATTTTGTATATGTCTTGTGTGTATTGATTATTTAGTTAGGTAGGTAGGATTAAGGTTTATTCAAGTTAATTATCCCATTCATGTCTGATTGCTTCTTGTTACAATTAAGGTATAGTCTTTGGGGCCCGCTCTAGTTGAGCACATAATCTTGATTTTTAGTGTTATAAGTTTTTGCATTCATTCTTTATGCTTAGTGATTAAGTTTTTGGTATTTATTTTTGCATGGAATTAAGTTTGTTCCTGTATGATTAAGTATTTCCTTGTACATTTTTATGTATGTTTATTTAAGTCTTTGAGATGACTTGGTACAAGGTTATTTTAGTTTTAAGGTCTTAGTCTTAAGGTATCAATTTTTTGTTATTAAACTTTGTTCATTTTCTTGGTGTTTGACTGTTGCCTCCCCATTCTCTGTACTTGCATATTTACCGCCGAATATCTTATTTAATATCCAACAAAGAATCTGGGTCACGGCCTACCCAAATCGGGTTGTGACATTATGGCGACCGTGACAGGATAGTTTGCGGGTGCATACAGAGATTGTGGTGGTGGAACATCACTGAGTCTTCCGGTCCTTGTTTGATATAAGTGTGTTTTTGTAAATTAGTTGTTGTCATAATGGAAGGTGTTGTTTTAGGGTCCGTAGATTGTGCTCAGTATGTCCATGTACT
>NC_090745.1:72274110-72276610 GCF_036898095.1 Palaemon carinicauda
AAAGACAGACATACGGCAATGCACAGGAACATCATTTAACTTAACAGATATGATAAGAAGGGTACAAAAATCATTTTCCATCAACCTTTACACCAACATTTTAGAAGAATATCAGTTGCATGCATGAAACCTATTTACTAGTGAAACGATTCTATGATACCGGATTTCTACAGCAAGTGTTGTTTGACTGGCAGCTGCAGTAGGGGCAACATGTAATTTGATTTTGTCTGCAAGGACAGCGCTGGGTAGCACAGGCAGAACATTTGCATGGGAGTGGAAAATCATTTGGAAGCAATAGCTGCATTCTCTCGGGCAGCAGAGCACAGTAATCCTGATAGAAGCCAAACTCGCACGGGTTTAGTTCTGCATTGTCAAGGCAGTGTAACTGCAAGTATGTCCCATAGAATGCTCGAAGTATGTGTCCTTTAACTGAGCGACTAGTTGGAGGAAGGTCTAATATGGTCATCTTGCTGTGATGGTAGAGATGATGCCTCAGCTGGTCCATTGATTTACATGGTGTTCCAGATTTGAAGACGTTCACAAGATACTCTTCAACTGCCGCAAAGTCAATATTGGTTGGATCCTTCCCAAATTCATAGAGATATTGAGCAGGCTTTGCTTTCAAACCAGAAGATTTAGTTCCAAATTTGCTTGATGAATCACAACCAGTAAGATGATGGAGTGGTAGTCCGACTTTGCGGATCTCAGGGTCGATCTTCTCTGCCAAGGTATGGAGTGGTATGTGTCTGGTTGCATTTCCCACACCTGCTCTTATCCACAGTTCCTTGAGGCCATAACCTCTCAAGAGATTCCAGTAATGAAGTCCAAGTACCAGGACATCTGTGTCATTTGACAATAAGATGATTCTTGAAGCTCCACCCTTGACAGCATGCAGGGCATGTGGGATCATTCTCACGTCGGCCTCTTCAATTCTGTGATCTAGTTCAGGCAGTTGGATGCTGATATCATTAAAAACACCTCTGCATGGTTTGGTTTCACTAAGTCCAAATGCACTCACCACTATGTCTGCTGTTTGCATTGGGTTCTCCAAAATGTACTCCCGAATTAACCCTTGGAGCTTTGCTTTGTTCATAGATGAAGCCCAGAATGATTCCATGGTGACTGGTAATGATGTTCCGGGTGACATATCATTCAGGTCAATTGGACTATTTTTACATCTCCTTGCTCGTTCACTGTCTTTAACTGAGCCCTCAATATATGTGTCAAACACAAAGTCGATACGATTTGCATTGTTGCAAAGGCCATGCACATAACCCAGAAAATTTGTGCAGAGATCACCAAAGGTATTGATATTAACTGTTCGCATTCGACGCAAGTAACCCATGACATCCACAATTGCAGCAGTATTCGCAGGTGTCCATGCTGGTGGCTGCAGGTAGTCCTTTGCATCAAGCAACTTCTCCAATTCATGGCAGAGGTCACTTTTGTTTGGTTTGACCATTAGCCCTTCTGAGTCGAAGAGATAGTTTGTGTCGATCAGGTCATAAGTGAGCAGGTCTTGTAAGTCATACCCTCGCACTCTGGCAATGTCAAAGATCTTCTGAGTTTCCGCCAACTGCTTCCGATTTGATTCAGTGATATATGAAGCCATATCACAATGATAGCGAAGAACCTCATCATAACTGGTTGCAAGTCCAAACTGATTGAAACTTGAGATGAGAGTTTTTGACCTGCAAGCATTGTATATTGCTTCTGAGTTCAGCATGTGCAGAGGAGTGTGCTTTCTACCATTGTTCACTATGTAAAACATGACCTGATAAACAGAGAGTATTTTTCTCATTTTTCCATCAGAAATGTCACAGTCATCCAGGTTTTTATGCTGTGAGTTGTCAGGGTCATTGTAATTGCACTTCACATCAAAGTCAAACAGTGTTGAGAACACTTCGGCAACTTCATCTGGAATTGCTATGTCTCTGTACGCTTTCTCAAGTTCATTGGCGTCACAAAATTTGTCATTGAGCTCAAAGTCCACTTTCAAGAAACAATTCCTTAACAATAAACCACACTGTTTTAGTATATCTGAAGTAATTTCCCTATCAGAGTGTTGTGGCATACTATCTACAGCACTATTCTTGAAGAAGATTGTAGGGGCCTTTGCACTTTGAGGGGTGAAGAATGACACATCATTACCACACATATTTAGCAAATACAGTTTCACATCCCTGTTTCTGAAGGCAGTGACATCTTGATCACCACTCTGTACCACTTTATTGTAACTATCAGATACATATGAGAAGTTGTAGCACCTCCCAGAGTTCAAACCTGGTTCAATGTTCTTCATTACATCTGCAAATATATCCAGCTTCTTTTGACCAATGGATGGCAACGCAGACTTGGAGGACTGCCTTTCTCCTTTCAAGATATATTTGCGGATGCAGTCATTGTGACAGTACAAATCTGCCCCAAACACAGCATCTGCATCTTGCAAGTCACTGGTTCGCATGTATACTTCATCCTGAAGAGACAGTGCAGCTCTCAG
>NC_090745.1:72284110-72291610 GCF_036898095.1 Palaemon carinicauda
CGCACCCAGCATCATTTTTGTTTTTCTTATTTTAAAAGGAGGAGCGTAAACCAAGTTCTCTTATGTTCAAGTGAAAATAGTTTTTTTTTATCAACTTTGAAGTGCGAAGTGAGGGCTTTTCTTTTGTTGTTGGGGGCGCATAGAGAGACAGCCAAAAACACCTGCAAACATTATTTTCTTTTGTTTTTATGTGATCACCCGTGTACTTTTTCTTTTACCATAATTATTCTTTTGACGTTTATGTTCTGTAGTATTATTATACTGAGTGATTTTCGGAAAATAGAATTAAGTGATACCTACTTTTCTTTTTATTATTATTTTTGCATCTGAATGTATTTGGATTGCTAGAGAGAATTAAGCTTAATTTTCTGTCTTTTTGTTTTTCTTTTACTTTAATAATTTCTCGATTTATTAACTATAAACTCGAAAACATATTCTACTTTGACTTGTCATTTGTATGTTTACTCCTTACGAGTTTTACAATCATTTTTCTTTTTTTGTTTTTTTTTGTTCGCCTAGTAAGAATAAAACTAGTTATGTATTAGATTATTACAACAGAGTTTCTTTTGTCCGTGATTTAGACTAAGGAGAAACCAAATTGTTCCTACACAAACTTAAATGTTCCAACGAGGTGCAGCTCCAAAATAAATAAACGAACTCGGGTATTTTGAACCGTTAATAATATTAACAGGTTCAGTCATATAAAAAAATTCTGAGTGTCAATTAGACGCTCTGGATTGACACGAAGTCACTGTGTCAAGTGGAGAGTCCGATTGATACTTTCTTTAAAGATCGCAATCTGCACAATTACGTCACATCTTTAAAGCGGGGGCTTGTATCCGGGATATATTTTTTTTACTTACCTTTTGTTCATATTCTTTTGTGTTGGAATATAAGTTTTTTTTACTTTTGCTAATTGCTCCAGAAACAGTTTTTGTTTCGGAGTTGCTTCGGTTGGTCGGAAATTTGATTTTCGAAATCATTGTGGTGATCTTTGATCTTGGTTGTTATGCAACCTGATTTGTTGTATTCTGTTGATTTCATAGTGTGAAATTGGCTGACCAGAAGTCTTGATTTTTTTTCTCTCTTTCTCTTATCAAGCAGCTGTAAGTACATTCAAGGTTCAAGGTTTTATCGTTTCAGTCATGGGAGACGAAAATTCAGATAGAGTTTCTAGGTTCCTAGAGGAACCAAATGACTTTTTGTTAAGGCAACTCTTCCCAGCAGAGCTAATTGAAGTGAGCTCACGTGTAGATAATATCCAAAATGCAGGTAAAAGACAACAGATTCTAGATGCCTTAGAGAGAGAATTTAATAGGCGTCATGAAGAGCGTGAGTTGGAGATAGCAATTGAGGATAGGGACGAAGATCACTCCATAACTCGAGAACACTCTGTTATGGGAGGAGCAGCAGCAGTGCCAATGTTACCATCAGCCATGTCATCAAGCCAGACTGCCTACCGAACTTCAAGTCCAGCTGAAGTTGAATCTCATGAAGTAGTTCAGAGGTCAGAAGAGTCGTTGAATATGAGAATGAAATTTAAAGCAGCTGAGCTCGAGATTGACTCACTGCGAGCTCAGTTGAAGAGACACGGTCAAGATTCAAGACCCCCAAGGGCACAACCCATGGGAGGGTTTTCAGAAAAAGATATGGCGGGACTCCTTCCATCCTATGATGAAAAGAATCCTGAAGGCTTCTTCCTGTCGTTTGAGAGAATACTGAAAAGTTACCAGATCCCAGAGGACTCCTGGTCTCGTCTGTTGCCCATAAAGTTAACCGGGAAAGCAGTGGATGCGTACAATGCGGTATCCGACCCTGTTGCGCACGATTATCGCCGGGTAAAGGCATGGATCTTGAAAGCTTTCGAACTTGTGCCTGATGCTTATCGCCAGAAGTTCAGGAACTTGAGGAAAGGATCAGAAAACTATGCAGAGTACTGGAGACAAATGAAGATTAGTCGTGACAGGTGGGTGGAGGCCTCTCTTGGAAATAACAAGACTTTCGACAGGATAATGGAGCTCATGGGATTAGAACAGTTTCTGCTAATGTTGCCACCAGCCACTCGGCAATATATCGAAGATCGAAATAGCACTGACCCTGATCAGGCTGCTATAATGGCAGATGAGTATACACTGAAGGAAAAGATCAGGGGCTCTTCTGGCTCAAGATGGTGCCCTCCTTCATTTCAGCCAAACCAGCCTTCCAGGCCATTTCAGAGTAATTGGAGCCCCAGAGGGCCGGCACCATCGTATCCTCCATCAGGGAAAGGAGTAGGCGGAAACCCTACACATGGCAGTGCTAAAAACACTGGCAGTAAGAACAATGGAGCCTACCCTTCGGCTCCCCAAGTAAGACAGTGTTCCTATTGTCACAAACTCGGACATGACGTTAGCTGCTGCTGGCTCAAAGGAAATTATGGACCAGGGGGAAAGAAGTCCTCTAATCAAAATCACAAGAAGGACGACCAAGCACTTAATGTTAATGAGGTCATGAGAAGACAGACATCATGCCAAGGGATGATGAAGAAGAGAGACATGGCCATAAGGCAAGGACAGGAAGCCTTCATTCATGCCGGATCTGTGTCTCTGCAGGACCAAGGTACCAAGCCTGTACAGATAGGATTATGCGTGATACTGGAGCTGAGCAGACTGTCTTGCACAGAGCAGTCTTACCCTTCGATGAATCGTCCACCTTGGGAGAAACTGTCATGGTTCGCTACATTAAAGGAAGAGAGGAATTGCCCTTATATGCAGTGACTTTAAGCTCTTCTTTTATTTCCGGTACATTTCCAGTTGCTGTGGTGGATGAGGAACCCATGCAAGGGGTACAGTTATTGTTAGGAAATGACATAGCTGGACAACGATGTTGCACAGCATCATGTCAAATTCATGCTGACAAGAATGAAGGGGAGATGAAGATTGAACAAAATGAGTATCCAGCATGTGCTATTATCCGTGCTAGTACCACTCAACAGAAAAAGGACAGAGATAATGTTCCTACCGGGGCGCTTGTGGGTACTTTTCCCCAATTGCTCAGGGGAGTGGTGCAGCCTGGTTTATTATGTTCAGAATACTCGAGGGAGTCGCTCATTGAGGCTCAGAAACAAGACTCAGAACTTGCAAGGATAAGGGATGAAGCTGGATCCCTGAGCGAACTCGAGGATGAACCCTCCGGTTACTATTTAAAGGATGATGTCCTAATGCACAAATGGCGGCCTAAGAAAGTGCCTGCTGATGCTGAATGGACCATTCTATATCAGGTGGTAGTGCCACCACAGTACTGAGAGGAGATTTTAAGGTTGGCTCATGAACAACCAATGGGAGGACATTTAGTAGTACGCAAAACGCGTGAGAAAATTTCCCGGGAATTTTATTGGCCAAATTTGAACAGAGGAGTTGCAGAATATTGCCGTAGTTGTCACTCGTGCCAAGTGATAGGTAAAAAGGATCCAAATCATTGAAAGGCACCATTGCAACCCATTCCAGTGGTGGAAGAACCCTTCTCCAAGATCATCATGGATATTGTCGGACCTCTGCCAAAGACAAAGAAGGGCCACACCCATTTGTTGACGCTAATGTGTGCATTGACACGCTTCCCTGAAGCGTACCCGTTGCGGACAGCGACGAGTCCCAATGTGTCGCGGGCTCTGGTACAGTTCGTGACCACATTCAGGTTGCCAAAGGTTATTCAAACTGACAGAGGTAGTGTCTTCATGTCGAAAGTCTTTGAAGGCACCCTTAAGGAGTTAGGAGTGCTGCACATAATGTCCTCTGCTTATCACCCACAGTCTCAAGGTGCTTTGGAAAGGTTTCATGGCACGCTCAAAAATGCATTACGTGCATACTGTGAAGACCAGAAAACACGAGATTGGGACACAGGCGTGCCGTTCTTGTTGTTTGCTATTCGAGATTCATGGCAAGAATCTCTGGGGTTTTCCCCCTTCCAGCTGGTCTTTGGACATCAAGTGCGTGGACCTCTCAAACTTTTGAGGGAGATATGGACCCATGAGGAACAAAGTACCAATGTGCTAGACTATGTGGTGAAGTTCCGACAACGCTTGCGCGAGGTCTGCCAATTGGCTCATGAGGAAATGCAGAAGTCTCAAGAAAAAATGAAAGCCTGGTATGACCAAGCAAAGAGGATAGAAGCATGACAATTCCAAGTGGGAGATGATGTGCTCATCTTTCTACCTGTGCCTGGTAGTCCCTTAGCGGCCAAGTACCAGGGGCCATATAAGGTCGTGAAGAAGCTCAGCGAATTGGATTATGTGGTAGGGACACCGGACCGAAGAAAGGAACACCAGGTGTGTCACGTCAACATGATGAAACCATATGTTGTTCGGAATACCAGTGGTAATGCCACTGCCCAAAAGCCATCACCAGTCACTGTGCCTGTTTATGTATCAGTAATAAGGAGACAGGCACAGCAAACAGAAGAGGAGGAAGAACAGAACCCTCAAGGTGAAGAAGAGGAGGAAGAACAGAATGCTTCTGGTGAAGAAGAGGAAAAAACCAGTTTCAAGGGCATGCCACTCAAAGCCCGACTTAAGAATTCTGAGGTTCTCAGAGACTTCAAGACCAAGATCTCTCATCTAGCTCCCCAGCAGCAAGAGGATGTCCAAGCTTTAGTGGAAGAGTACGCAGTGCTGTTTCCTGATGTTCCCAGCCGGACAAATGTAATGGAACATGATATGGACGTGGGAGATGCACGCCCAGTCCGTCAACACGCGTACAGAGTATCACCAAAGAAGAGAGAACTGCTTGGGAAAGAAATTGATTACATGCTCGAGCATGGGATTATTAGGAAGAGTTCCTCACAGTGGAGTTCACCGTGTGTGTTAGTGGAAAAGCCTGATGGTGGAGTCAGATTCTGTACTGACTATAGGAAGGTGAACAACGTCACAAAGCCAGATTCTTTTCCCTTGCCACGTATTGATGACTGTGTGGATACCATCGGGAATGCTAGATATATCACCAAGTGTGATTTGTTGAAGGGATATTGGTGTGTTCCGCTCACTGAGAGAGCCAAAAAGGTTTCAGCTTTTGTAACACCTCAAGGATTATTTGAATATAATGTGATGCCCTTTGGGATGAGAAATGCTCCTGCGACATTCCAGCGGATGATCAACAGTCTGGTACAGGACATAGAAGGTGTTGTCGCATATATGGATGACATTGTTATCTACAGTGACTCTTGGAAAGAACACCTGAAGAGACTAAAAGCCCTTTTCCAGAGTTTAGCAGAGGCCAATTTGACAATCAACCCCTCCAAGTGTGACTTTGGACAGGCGACAGTCACCTACTTGGGTCATATAGTAGGTCGAGGATCTGTTCGCCCAGTGCAGGCAAAGGTTGAGAGCATTCAACAATTTCCAGTCCCGCAAAGCCGCCAAGCATTGCGTCGGTTCTTGGGAATGACCGGCTATTACAGAAAGTTCTGTGAGAATTACTCTACCATTGTCTTGCCTCTCACTAATCTTCTCAAGAAGAATAACAAGTATGTTTGGTCTAACCACTGTCAAGACGCATTTGACTCACTTAAGAGTTTGCTAGGTCAATCACCTGTGCTGAAAGCACCAGATTTTGACAGAGAATTTGAAGTAGCAGTAGATGCCAGTGATCATGGGGCTGGTGCAGTCTTATTGCAGGAAGATGATCAAAACATGAAACACCCTGTGGCATACTTCTCTAAGAAATTTGACCGGCATGAAAAGAACTATGCCACTGTAGAAAAGGAGCTATTGGCTTTAGTACTTGCCGTAGAAAATTTCTCTATTTACCTTCAATCTAATTCATTGCCTACTAACATCTTTACAGATCACAATCCCTTAACATTCTTGCATGCAATGAAAAACAAGAACCGCAGACTACTCAAATGGAGCCTACGGCTGCAAGAAGTAAATTTGAACATTTTGCATATTCCAGGGACTCAGAACATTCTACCAGACTGCCTTTCACGGATGAATTAGAGTTAGGGCGTATGAAAGTAGTTTAGGAATAGTTATAACTGTTGTTTGTTTTTTTTTGTTTTTTTTGTTTGCTAGTTGAAATTTCACCATTTTCGTGAGAGCCATGCTGTGAGTTCAGTTACGGATTAGATGGGAGACGATTTCCTTTTCATTGAGCAGGAAATCTTTTTTTTAAGCGGGGAAAGTGTGAAGTGAGGGAGTTCTACCCTCCAAAGGGAAAACTTTAGCAGTTCATAATTCTTTTAGTTTTTTTTTTTTTTAAAACGGCTCTGCTCTCATGGTTTTCCCGTCTATGTAACTTAAGAACAGGCCTCAACTAACAAAGGAGGCCTGGTCTACATTACACAGGCCATATAGGCTATTAACCTGTCAAGGCACTGATTCTCCCCTCTTTCCCAGGTCAGCCACAAGATATAAGCCAGATGTGAGAACAAGGGTTCTCATAGACACAGGACATAGTGCCACAAAGGAGAGGACACCTGGTCATGATTGGCCAACACGCGGAAAAGGAAGGTGGGGTCAAAGATGTCATTGGACCTCAAGACAAGAAGACCGCCCCAACAAGTCAAAATCCTCCAATCAAGAGAAAAAGGGGATGGCCCAAAAATCTCACTGCCCAAGCCTAAGGCTTGTAACGAAAGAAGAATTTAGTTCCAGTCCGGAGGCCTTAGAAGAAACTCTCATCCAAGGAGCCAGCCAGTGTCTTTGCCCCTCAGGACACGCTCTCCCAAGAACCTCCAAGAGGCTCGAACTCCGCCTGAGTCGAAGAAGAAGAACAACAACGACTCATGTGTAAAGAACACCTACTTGCAGTATTTGACGTCCCAACGAACACCTACATCCGTGTTGTTGTCCCAAGGAACACCTGCTGTGCCGGAGTTTTTAGATAAGTACTGACACCTGTGAGAGGGAGAGAATTAACAAGTGCCAAATTTTGAAAAGGTTGCATTGATGGGAATTCCAGGGGAGTGAAGCTGTGGATAATTGTGGGAATAATTTTCTCGTAATAATGTGACAACCTATACGCACCCAACATCATTTTTGTTTTTCTTATTTTAAAAGGAGGAGCGTAAACCAAGTTCTCTTATGTTCAAGTGAAAATAGTTTTTTTTTATCAACTTTGAAGTGCGAAGTGAGGGCTTTTCTTTTGTTGTTGGGGGCACATAGAGAGACAGCCAAAAACACCTGCAAACATTATTTTCTTTTGTTTTTATGTGATCACCCGTGTACTTTTTCTTTTACCATAATTATTCTTTTGACATTTATGTTCTGTAGTATTATTATACTGAGTGATTTTCGGAAAATAGAATTAAGTGATACCTTCTTTTCTTTTTATTATTATTTTTGCATCTGAATGTATTTGGATTGCTAGAGATAATTAAGCTTAATTTTTTGTCTTTTCGTTGTTTTTTTACTTTAATAATTTCTTGATTTATTAACTATAAACTCGAAAACATATTTTACTTTGACTTTTCATTTGTATGTTTTCTCCTTAAGAGTTTTACAATCATTTTTCTTTTTTTTTTTTGTTC
>NC_090745.1:72301610-72311610 GCF_036898095.1 Palaemon carinicauda
AGAAACCTTTGCAATTTAATGTAGGAATCGATGTGCAGTCTTAAAGACTTGGAGAGACAAAAAAGAGACAATTGATGACGAATGGTGTGATATTAAAAACATATATCAGTCAGTTGGTAGTGAAGTTTGGGAACATGCAGTTACAAGGAGAAAGTCGTGGATATCGAATGAAACTTGGAATACTATAGAAAGAAGACAATGACAGAAATTGACTGTTAAGAGTTTTCGAGGAAGTAATGAAAATTACAAGGTAGGACATGCTAAGTATTCCAGTATCGATAGTGAGGTCAAAAGAAAAGCCAGGTATGACTGGCGAGAATATTTAAACAGGAAAGCAGATGAGGCTGACAAAGCTATGAATTCAGGGAGTGGCTATGGCATAAGAATTGCTCATAGAACTAATAATGAAATCTTTATGGGAGCAAAGAGGAAGAAGTATATACCCATAAAAAAGTGAGATGGCTCTGTTATAACAGCAGGGGATGAGGAAAGGCAACGTTGCATGGAGCACTTTAAGTGAGGTCATGAATTGTAAATACAAAGGGAATAATTTGATTGATATGCCTAAAGCTGATGAAGACCTTGATATGCTCATGAACGAATTCAGTTTACTCAAAGTCGAAGCTATTATTAAAAAAGTTCAGGAATTGGAAAATAACTGGTTATGATGGAATAACTGTTGAGAAGAAACTAGCTGAAAATGAAATGACTCCCGAAATACTTACAAGGTTATTTTATAAAATGTGGTATGAAGAGACAAAACTGATGACTGGGAGCTAGGAGTGTTGGTGCAAATAGAAAAACAGGAGACCTAACTGATTGCAATAATTACAGATTCATCCGACTTACGTCAGTTGTTACACAAATATATATCATGCTTATTCTAAAGAGACTATAGAGAAAGATCGGCGAAAAGCTGAAATATGAATAAGGGGATTTCGAAAAGGTAGAAGTTGTACAGACAAAATTTTCATTTTAAGATATGTTGTACAGCAATGCGTAGAATATAGAAATCAACTTTTGATGTTATTAGCAGACTATGAAAAAGCATTTGATAGTATGCACAATTTTGTGGAGAATCCTGCATTGTTATGTAAATATGTAAATTTGATCAATTATGTTCAGGAGCAGAGCAAGTGTAAAGTTAATGTTAGTGGCCTCATATTAAATAGAATTTCCATTGAACAGTGGAGTACTCCAATGGAATGTGTTGTCACATGTTGTCCTAATGAATTTTGTAATGCGTAGAACAATTGGAGATGGTGGAGAAGGATTGGACTGGATTGATAATAGGAAATTAGTGGACCTAGAGTATGCTGATGCTGCTGTCCTTATTAGCAGAGCATGAAGGGATTTACAATGTCTGCTTACCAGAAAGTATGATATATCACTCGAGGTTGGGCTTAAGATAAATAGAAGAAAAAACAGAGATGATGAGAAGGGAATAGACATTGGAAGATGAAATATCATTGGAAGGAGAAAGGATGAATGAGGTAGAATCCTTGAAGTATTGGGGAACTATGATCTCCAATACAAGGTCCTAGAAATTGGTGTATGGTGAAACTTTGAAAAAAGAAAACCAAACAATTTGAAAATCAAATCACCTGAAATTATATATAAAAACCGGACAATTTACCAGTTTAGTGAGATCTGTTATTGTATGGACAATAGTCGTGGTATGACAATGAAACAGTCTCAAACAAATTTAGCATATATGAGAAAAAAGCCCCCAGACGAATAGAGGAAGTTAAATAACAGGAAAGAATTAGAAATGAAACTATAAGAGATATTACTCGAGGGCCATATGTGGATGAGATCATGGTGAGTGGTAGATAGAGATGATTTGAGAATACTCTTCGCACCCTACAAGAGATATTGGTCCACCAAATTCTTAACTGGGCTCCATAAGTCACTAACAAAGTTGGAGGACCTACGCCTTCTTGGTTAAGAATTATCAAGCGTGAAGTGGGAGATGATGAGTGAAGTGTTAAATTGAAAGATCAAGAAAGTAGACAACTGACGGATCTAACCGAGGTCCTTTGCATCATAGGCGTAGGAGGAGATGATGATGATGATGATGATGATATATATATATATATATATATATATATATATATATATATATATATATATATATATATATATATATATATATATATATATATATATATATATATATATATATATATATATATATATATATATATATATATATATATATATATATATATATATATATATATATATATATATATATATATATATATATATATATATATATATATATATATATATATGGATATATATATATATATATATATATATATATATATATATATATATATATATATATATTTATGGAGTATATATATAGATATATATATATATATATATATATATATATATATATATATATATATATATATATATATATGTATATATATATATTGTATATATATATATATATATATATATATATATATATATATATATATATATATATATATATATATGTAGATTTATGGAGTATATATATATATATGAATTTATGGAGTATATATATATATATATATATATATATATATATATATATATATATATATATATGTATATAGATTTGTGGAGTATCTATCTATCTATCTATATATATATATATATATATATATATATATATATATATATATATATACATAGATAGATTTATGGAGTATATATACATATATATATATATATATATATATATATATATATATATGTATTTATATATTTATATACATGTATATATATAAATATATATATATATATATATATATATATATATATATAATATATATATATATATATATATATATATATATATATATATATATATATATATATATATATATAATATATATATATATATATATATATATATATATATATATATATATATATATATATATATATATATATATATATATATATATATATATATATATATATATATATATATATATATATATATTTATTTATTTATATATATGTATTATTACGGCTGGTAAGTTACATAACCTCCCTAGTTCCAAACTCACCTGTTTATTTTTACCCAAATCTGTTCTACTTGAAAATTAATATCCGAGCTTTGAAAAACTTTGAAACTTCCGGACGGCAATATATGAAATCACTGAATATCCTAATGTATCTTACTCTACTCTGAATACAAAACAGTAATTTTTCTTTTTTTTACTTGAACTATTCAAGACAACCTCTTAAGTCGATTCTTAGTCAGGGATTATGAGCAAGGTCTATCAAGAAATATTGATCAAAATAACACACACTTTACAAAAATAAATAAATTCTATGAAAAATTATAACATCAATGCAAAAAGGATTAACACCAAAATTAGATTACTCAAAATATTAAATCTTGAACTAAACCTTAGACTAAGACAGAAAAAATTATACAATTAATTGTTTCAATGGAAATTAATCTATGAACATTTTTAATTTTTATGATTAATGAAAATATTTAACACTTCAACACTCTAATTGTCAAATACTATATTAAATTTACATAAATATAAATTACGTTTTTTGGCTTACACGAGGTAACCGTATAGTTGAGCCAAAATAAATAACCTCACTTTTTAACCTAAATCTTACTGGGCCAGTTAAAAAAAAATTGTTATACAAATACTTTCATTAACACGATACCCTTGGAATCACATTCAATGGATTTATCAACGTTTGAACCCACTACACACGATATATGTAGGATAGAAATCGTTAATCACGTTTCAGTGGGCACACACTTGACGTACTCGAGAGGAAAGGGCGAACAAACTTTGGCTCTTTCGAAGGAATAGGCTGGATCTCTTCTACTGTTTACGATTTCCTAGGGACACATATATATCAACTTAACCCCGGAAAGGTATGATGGGTCGTATGCGACCCCTGCAGCATTTTCAAAACCTGTTTTTTCCCCATAAATCATCAGCTGTCTTGAATATGGAAATGATCGACCTGCAAGGGGTGACTAGTCTACATGCCATTGTCTGCTTTAGAACTGATTTTCGTCTAACTTCCCTCCTTCCCTGTTTTTTTACCCCCCAGGGGTCAACCTCGACCCTGACATACCTTTATAGGGGTAAGTGATCAAACAGCAAAGTTATTACATAATTATAAATTGTCGAACAGTGTTGATACTTGTTTGGTTCTTTATAGTTTGAAAGTGTGGATGGATGGTGTGTCTACCACTTGCATGACATTGGTTTTGTCTTAGATGCCATAAATTGCCATGAGGTCCATTCTCCCTCAAATGCTAATTTCTGAATTTTCTTTATTTTTTGCAAATTTTATTTCTTTCTATTTATTTTGAATTTATCTTCAATAATGGCCAGCAGGCAGTATTCCCTCGGCATGGATGTCATCAACACACTTCTAATGGAGTTGAAAAGAGATGTTGATGATAATATGGAGTTTGCAACCCCATTCTTCATTTCAAGTGGTAGATTGGGCTGTAAGAGTTGTTGCGGTCTGCGGCCATTTTGTTGACATACCCGAAAGGTAAGTTGACATATCTCTATATATTCTTGTTCTGTATAGAATTCGTGAGATTTTGGTATATTTTAATGCATAAATATCATATTTTATAGGAGATACAATGATTTTCATAAGAAATTTACATTGTGAAACTAGGCTGTCAAAAAATGACCTTTAGATTTCGCCCCTGATATAACAGTAAATTACATCTTAGTGCACATTTTATTATGTATTTGTGTTCTAGGATAATATGAGTTTATTCTATAAAAAAATAAGCCTCTTCCTATTTCATTTGGGTACCCAAAAAAATTCATGAAATTTGGACAAATTTTTTTAGCCAAAAAAAGTTACCCTTTTTTTCTCATTTCAGATCTTGACTTTATGGATCCAACTCATTTCCAGCAATTACACGCTGTTACTTTGCCATCTAAGAAGGTGTCCCTAAAGGGATTTATGTGTATATCTATATTTCTATTTTTTGTGAATATTTACGTCAAGTCTTTTTTTTTGTATACTTAAATTTTTAATATATTTCCAATAAATAGTTATTTTGTAGATGGGTATCATTTATATTTTTAGTAGTTTTTAGCATTCTTTGAAGTATTTTTAGCAAGTCAAACAATACAGATTGATGCATAACTAGATTTTTCCTGAATTTTTTTCGGAGTCGGGGTCGTTCGCGACCGAGTATACCCTTAAAGGGGTGTCCGAGAAGCGTACCTATCCAGGGTTAAAACTTCTAGATGCTAGTAGATCATTCTCGTAGCTTGGGGGTAAGGCTAGGCTGCATTAGAGTGCCAACTAAGAATATTGAGTAGGGGAATAAACCTTGTTCGCGAGGTAACTCTCTCAGCTAACTCCACCCAGCTTCCCCTCAAAACATTAAAAAAAGAGAAAATCTTTTTCTAGAATATTCATGGACATTCCAACCACATGAAAATATAAGCATGATTTAATACCTCGTATTATTACCTTGTGTGTGATACAGCATACTTTAAAATGAGTTTACATAAGTTTTTGTAACAAAGTAAGTGAAATAAAAAGTTTATTCTTAAAAATTATGTATATATACATATACTGACATAAGTGAGGAATACAATTAAATGAACGATGAAAGTCTTAAATAATTTACATACACTTACTTAACATACATGAGAGGACCTCACCTTATGATCTGGCTATATACCTCTCAAATACACAAATTAAATACATGAATGAAATGTTTACTGTAAACTAGACCAGCTTCCTAAGATAACTCCCCCCCAAAAAGATTATTTATCCCGGGCCTGAATCCACAGATTCAGCTAGAGATAAATAATCTGTAGTCACATTATCTTTAGATGATATATGCTTTACATTAATAGAATACAGTTGCAAACATAATGACCACCTAGTTAACCTTTGATTATTATTCTTCATCTTATTAACAAAAGTTAAAGGATTGTGATCCGAGTAAATCGTAATTTTTTCATATTGTGCTCTGTTCACATAAACTTCGAATTTTAGTATTACTGTGATTAGCACTAGTAGTTCCTTTTCAACTGTCGAGTAGGCTCGTCAATGTTTCTTAAGCTTTGATGGCATAAAACATACGGGGTGAAGAATTCCATTCTTGCCTTCTTGTAATAGGACAGCTCCAATCCCATTGTCCTTGCATCCACTTGGATCAGGAATTTCTTGTCGAAATCCTGTGATTAAAGTATCCGCTTCGAAGTTAAAATGACATTTCCTTGATCCTGGTATTTGGATAATATAGGTTCAGTCACTACTCTTCTCCAAAATCTGGAATGGTTCTTGGAACTCGTTGGCGAGAGGGAGTATCCTTATCAGGGAGTAAACCAACGCATGTTGTCCTAATTTAAACTGTCTGCTCGTACGTTTCATACCAAACCTTTTCTTTATTTTTCTTTGACTCGTTTTCACGCTTTCTAGGGAAAACTTCTGTATGTCACCGATCCTTTTCTTCAAATCCTTGACATTTTTTCCATCCGTTTCCCCTCTGATCTTTCCCTATTTCTGTCAACATTTTAATCGGTCCTTGGCTGAAGGGTTCTCCTCATACTACAATCGGGTGTAAGGGAGATTCCTTGATGCATTCGTTATGCTTTCCCGCTATCTGAAAAACGTTACATGCACGGCAAAACTGGCTCATGTCCTTATGTATGCCTGGCCAAAAAAAGGGTTTCTTTATTTTCTCTGTCGTCTTCCTTATGCATATGTGTCCCGTTTTGTGCGCTACAGCGATCACGTGGCTTCTTAAGGGTGTGGAAATCAATATCTGATGGAATATCCCCCATTTGGTATTCCCACGGATATTTGGCATTCCCACGGATATCAATGGATCTATGCTTCCTCTTAAGCAACCCTTGTTAAGGCAATAACCGGTCCTTCTGTTCCAATCCTATCAGCATTTTCCTACTCACTTATCTTACTTCTAATGCTGAGTTTTATATTCCTTCCAGTCCATTGCTTCTTTGTCTTCTTGTCCATTTGTCTGTCGTTCCTCTTCTCTCGGGCGCTCTCAGTATTTCTCCTCTTGCGTACCATCATGGGAATCCTCTTTTTCGGAAAACAAATCCTCCAAGTTCATCGCTCCAGTCTCCCTTTTTTCTCCAGCAGCCATTTTCTTTGTCATATTCCTAGTGGTCATACAAATAGGAAACAGATATGGGTAGTCCTTCTCGAGTTCAGTCGTAGGTCTATAGTACAATGGTTTCTCTGTTACAATGGGACAAGGCACGAACGGCATTCCACTAACCTCATTACCCAGCAGAACTTCTACTCCTTCGTTGGTCAATGAATCCTTTACCGCAAAATCAAAATGACCTGTCACCAACTCGCATGACAGTTTCAAATGGCAAATAAGGGTAACCTCCTCACCGCCTATTCCCTTCAAAAAGACCGAATCTCCTGTGAGAGACTGTTCCACCAACGGATGTACACCTCATGTCACTACACTATGGTTACAACCTATGTTGCGCAATATCTTGACCCGGGTTTGCTCACCCCCATATATTGCGGCTAGCATACTTTCCTAAATATATGGTTTAAAGGTACCCAAGCTGGTTGGGGTTGTCCTGTTTGTCGTGTAAATGTTGGCAGTTTAATTATCCTCATCGTATTTTCCAGATTATTTCTTCATCCTCGCAGTCTGAGATGTCAAATTATCCTTAACCACTTTGTTGACTGCTTTCGGTTGGTTCAACCAACATTCCTTACTGATATGGCCTCTATTGCTACACTTAACACAGACAACATTAATCTTCTGCATGTCTTTCATTATATCTGAAGGAGGATGATTTGACGATTGATGCTCTGGTATTATTGATCAGGAATTTCATGGAAATATTGTTCTATTAATATAAATTTTTCTAAATCAGTCATCTCCGTCACATTAGCAGCCTCTGTCCATCTTTTAAAGCATTGTTGTACCTTATAAGTGTAATGTAGGAAAATTATTTTTTCCTCCTTCCGCATACTTCAAAATCTTTCCTTATAATATTCAGCGGTCATCTGATTCACTTTTAGCATGCTCCTCTTCACTTCTTGATACTCCTTCCTCTGGTGGTGAGACAAGGTAGACACTGTGTCCTTTCCTAATGAGGACACGTGGTAATAACACAGACCATTTATCTTCTGGCCATTTTATCGTTGATGCGACTGTTTCAAAATGACAGAAGAACTCATCCGGAGCTTGTTCTGCGAATTTTGGACTTAACCTTTGGGCATTTGTTACATTAAACATGTGATCGTGCATAGCACGGGTCACCTCTGTCTGAGTTGTAAACTTTGTATGAGCATTCAACAGTTCCAATTCCCTTGCATGTCGTGCAATTTTTCTTGCCTCGTCCTTCTCTTTTTTTCTCGTTTACTCTCTTTTTCTTCAATTTTCTTTGCATGCCTTGCAACTTCATTGGCTTCTTCCCTCTATTCTGCCATTATCTTAAACTTAAGCAAATTCTCTTCCACTGCAATTCATCGAATCTCAGTCTCTTCATTGCTTTCTGCTTTCATTTCTTCAGTTCCTAGGTCAGCTGATCCTTGCTTCACTACGAATTCTGCTTAAGCATTCTCAAACAGTTCATGAGCTGCTACAACATCTTGTTCCGACAACTTTTACGAGTCTATCAACGCTACTAAGGCAAGTCACTTGATTTGGGATTTAATCATTCCACTCGTTGCATGACCACCACATGCCATTAAAATAGAAGCCACTGAGCTTTAGTTACATTAGTTTCTGACAACTCCTGAGCATTTGGGTTTTTCAAAAACTCTTGAATATTTACTTATGCCATATTGTACATTACAAAAAATTATACCTCTCTAAAGAATATATCCTAGCAATATACAGAATTTTATTAACACTAAACTGTTCAACCCTTTAATCAAAGTATGGCCCTGTTATCACCGATATTTCAAACAGACTCGCTCGATCCCAAGAGTCTGGGTACCAAGAATATATTATATGGCTGGTAAATTACATGACCTCCTGAGTTCAAAACTCACCTGTTTATTTCTACATAAATCTGTTATACTTGAAAACTAATACCCAAGCTCGGAGAAAATTAAACAACTCCCAGATGACATACATACATCACTGGATATTCAAAGGTCTCATATTTTACTCTCAAAACAAAACTGGGTATTTTTTTTTTTTTACTTGAACTATTGAAAAATTATGTTAATGGAAAAAGGAATAACATCAAAATTAAATTGCTTGAAATATCAAATCTTGAACTAAACCTTAGACTAAGACAAAAAAAATTATAGTGTCACTTGTCTTACGGGCAATCAATTTATGAAAATATTTAATTTTGATAGTTAATGGAAATAGTTAATACTTTAACACTCTAATGATCAAGTAATAAATTAGATCTACATAAATAAAACTTATGTTTTTGGCTCACAGGAGATAACCGAACAGTTAAGTCAAAGTAAATACACTTCACTTTTTAACCTAAATCTCAAAGGACCAGCAACAAGATATATGTTATACAAGTACTTTCATTAACACAATACCTTTGGAATCACATTCAATGGATTTATCAGTGTTTGAACACACTGCACACGATATATGTTAGATAGAAATCATTAATCATGTTTGAGTGGGCACACACATGATGCAATTGAGAGGAGAGGACGGACGAACTTTGGTTCGTTCAAAGAGATAGGCTGGATCTCTTCTGGTGCTTATGATTTTCTAAGGGCATATATATAATGACTTAAAACTTCTAGAAACTAGTAGATAATTCTCATAGCTTGGGGGTAAGGCCTAGCGGCGTTAGGTTTCCAATTAAGAAAATTGAACATTTAACAAACCTTGCTGGCGAGGTTTCTCTCTCAGTTTGCTTCGCCCACCTACCCCTCGAAACTTTGAAAAACAGAGTATATCTATTTCCAGAATATACATGGACATTCTAACCACGTGAAATATAAGCGTGATGTAATACCTCGTATCATTACCTCGTGTGTGATA
>NC_090745.1:72316610-72326610 GCF_036898095.1 Palaemon carinicauda
CACCTTTAGTCGCTAACATGATAGCTTCCACATAATGTTTTGATTTCTCAATGAAATGTGCAATTTTGTTATGTATGTGATCTATTTTTGAATCATAATACATTAACGTTGCCAACAAATCCTGTACTTCCATAATCTGATTGATATTACTTGAATGTTCATTTACTAAACTCATAATTTGATTGATTGAAGCTAACTGATTCCTTAGTTCTGACATAATCAATTCATCTTCATGAGTCAAGAACTCAATTTTCTTATTTTGATTACTAATCTTAAGACAATTGGAAATTCCTAAACCTAAACTTGCAATAGACCCAACGATGTTTGGTGCAGCAAAAATAAACGGGTTACGTTTCTCAATATTTTCGTGTCCTACAGTCCACATCTAAAGGTCACGAGCCAAAGATTCTGTCTCGTAAGTCTTATTTTACAAGTCATCAGATAGCATCTCTGCAACTTTTAATGTCGATCCAAGCGAACTCTCTGTATTCAAAGGAAAATGTCTTCTATGCAATTCATCTAATGAAACAGCAAACCTTGAAATGGCGCTTTTTAAGCTAGTGACGTCATTCTCTTGGAGAAAAACTGCTTGCATTCGCACTTCTACAACTACGTTACTTGATGTAATAAAAACGTCTTCTTGTCTTTCAACTATAGTGCCATATTTAAAATCTATACTTTTAGTTTTAGAGCTCATCCCACACGAGAAAAATGTCTGAGCGAACAATATCACTCCCAACAACAAAAAACTCATCTTGGAAAGCTGTAACGAGAAAAATATATGTAATTATTCCTGTATTAAGAAGAAAACTTTTAACATACAAATAAAAATCTTTCCCTCACTTCTTTCCCTCTTATTTTAATTTCTTATGTGAGCCAATGGTACGATTCTCTCATCAGTGGGTTGGGATACATTTTGAACTCTAAACTTATTGGCCGTTAATGTTTCAAAAATGTTAAATGGGCCTTCAAACTTAGGTGTTAGTTTATAATTGAGTCCTTTACGTACATTTACCTGTATGTATACATTATCACCCACGGTATATGTTTTAGTTGGCTTTGCTATTTTATCATGATTCCTTTTCATTATGATTTGTGATTCTTCTAAATTCTTTCAAAGGATACCAAAACGACTTTTGCTTGCATTTATACATTCTTTTAAAGGATTTGATAGATTAGTTGTAGGCGTTAATACATGGAAAGGTGTTCTAACTGGGGTACCATACAATGCTTCGTGCGGTGACATTTTAATTGATATATGATATGAATGATTCAGAGTACTCAGTACCGCAGGTATTGCAATATCCCAGTTGGGTTCTGATCCCCCTAGTGTTACTCTTAATATATTCAAAACCTTCCTATTTGCTCTTTCCACTAGCCCATTCGACTCTGGGTGATATATCATGGTATTTATTTTCTTTATGCTAAGAAATTCACACAATGAGGTAAGAAAGTGATTATTAAATTCTCCACCCGAGTCTGAGATTATTATGTGTGGAATTCCATGTTTACAAATGTAACACTCATAAAACTTCCTAGCGCATTCAATCGCAGTTTTAGTTTTAAGCACTATTAGTTCTGTATATCGAGTTAAAGCATCTACAATTACTAAGAGGTGCTTATTTCCTCTGTGTAACTCGTAAAATCCTGTTAACAAATCTAAATGTATTCTTTCAAAGGGTTGATTGGGCACGGGATAAGCCCCTAGGCTGACAGGTGTTTTCGTATGCCCTTTGTTTTCCTGACATGTGCGACAATTAGCAATGGGTTTTTTTATATCTGTAAGCATCGTATGCCAATAAAACAATGATTTGGCTTTCTGTGACATTAATGAGAACCCGGGGTGTCCATGCAATGGATTTGCCTGCAACCAATTCAAGACAGTGGAAATAAGTGAGATTGGTACCACTACCTGGTCGTTAGTTACATGTGGTGTATTGCGGGTTTTCCTTGTCACGGTCCTACACAGAATATTATCGTTGATTATATAATTCTGCTGCTTATACTTTATATATCCCTTTTCCTTATGATTGCCTTTCAAAGCATTTATAATTGTTTATAATTTCTGATCTTTTCTTTGCTCAGTCTGTAGTAATTCAGCACTCCAGCCCAGATCTTCTTGTTCAGATATCGTTTTAACAATAGGCATGGATGTTGATATATCTATTAATTCAGCTAAAGGCTCCGTACAAGATGACACGGGGTTGCGTGATAATGCATCAGCAATGATATTTGCTTTCCCAGGTAAATACCCGATTCTCGTGCCAAAGTCTTGAATGATCAAATGCCACCGAGTTCGTTTGGGGCTGTGGTTGAAGCCTTTAAAGAATTCGGTTATTGGTTTATGATCAGTAAGAACCTTAACGGGATAACCGTATATTATGAACTTAAAATGCACTAGTGAATTAACAATAGCTAGCCCTTCCTTGTCTATTACTGCATACTTACTTTCGGAAGTTCTCAGTTTTCGAGAATAAAAAGCTATCGGGAAAAATTGTTTATCATATTGCTGAAGCAATACCCCACCTACTCCTATGTGTGAGGCGTCTGTTGCAATGAAGAATTCCTTACCGAAGTCAGGAAACTTTAAGATAGGAGAACTACACAGTTCATCTTTCAAGGTATTAAATGCCTGTTCAGACCATATGAAATCTACGCCCTTCTTCGTAAGATCAGTTAAGGGAGCGGCTATTATTGAATAATTGCATATAAAACGCCTGTAATATCCACTACAACCCAGAAATTGCTGTATTCCCTTGACATTAGTAGGTATGGGAAAGTTACGGATAGCCGTCAACTTATCGTGGACTACTTTAAGACCTTGGCTTGACACCATAAAACAAAAATATGTCAATTCTGTTTTGAAAAATTCCCACTTACTAATCTTTACTCTTAAGTTATGTTGTCATAGTCTCTGTAGTACTAGTTCTAATTTACGTAGATGTTCTTCTAAGGTGTTGGAAAAGATTACAAGGTCGTCCCTATAGGCATGCAATATATCCCCTAGCAAGTCTCCAAACACTATGTTAATCATTCTTGTAAATGTTATGGGAGCATAACGTAAACCAAAAGGCATCCGTAAAAATTCATAATGTCCCCTGGCTGTGATGAAGGCGGTGTATGGGATATTATCTTCTTCTAATGATATCTGGTGAAAGCCTGTAAGTAAGTCCAAACTGGTAAAATATTTATTCTGACCTAACAAAGACAAAATATCGTCAGTACATGGCACTGGGAATCGATCAGGGATCGTCTCCTCGTTTAGACGACGGAAGTCTACGCAGATACGCCATGTTCGATCTTTTTTCGGAACAACTATTAATGGAAAATTATAAGGGCTGTTCGATTTCCTAATGATTCCTTCTTCTAGCATTTTACCTACATCATCATTTATTTCATTCTGGAATTTCATAGGGTGTCTGTACGAGGGTACATAGATAATTTTCTGCTTGTCCTTTAACCTTATTTGATGCTCGATCACATCTGTTTTTCCTAAGGATCCATCCGTACTGGAAAAAACATCATGATATTTACTTAAAAGTCCAAAAATTTTCTGCTGAATTTCTTCGTCTTGAATGTCTTTATTGATTTTATTTTTAATAGATTGCAAAAGGGATTCATCCGCAACTGATTGAGCGTGATTGATTTCAGCAACGGTAAGAATACAATGTTTATAAAATTCTACATCCAAGATATGTTGATTTTTGTGAATTACTAAAGCGGTATTCAAATGATTACAGACTTCAATATTATATTGTTGATGTGAGCCTACTATATAAATAGCTTGTGTGACAGACAATCCGTTAGTTTTCAAAGTGTCGGAAAGGATTAATATTTCAGATCCCGGTAATGTTTTCTTTACTTGCACTATTAAATTCGAAGGTACGTTTGGCTCGATAGATTGCGTGCAAGATGATATTACGGGTGAACGAGCATTCTGCTGGTTCGCGTATATTAATTTTTTATTAGTGAGACAAGATATTGGTTCTTCAACGTATGTTAAGGTTACATTTGTCGTCTCCTTTTTATCCAAAACTGATTTTAAGGTATTAGAAAACTTATAGAATTTTCCTTTGATATACATGCCGTGCTTGGCAGGGGCTAAGATAATGTTTTGATTGCCCATAGATGGGTATCCTATAATTACAGCTGGATACATATTAATGTTTTGTACAACAACAAATGTATCGGCAAACGTGCGCTTACCGACCTTGAACTGAACATGAGTTACGCCTATTACATTTAATTCATTATTTCCTATACCCGAGAGTCTCACTCCGGATTTTTCTATCGGAAAGTTCAAAAACAACAAATGATGTGTCCTCAAATCCATGATATTACGTGGACTACCAGAGTAAAAAAATAACGTAAAGTATTTGTGTTCTAAATTTACAGCATATAATGTTGGTTGTAATTCATTTTGGCTTATTATTGTATGAATTCGTTGCAAATCTACGGGAGCATGCACTGATTTACTTAATTCGGCCGTGTGTTTCATAAGAAAATATAATGCCTCACAATGATCTGATAAAACATTAAATTGTTTATTCAATACTACTGATGTTGACCTGAATGACCTTGACCCAACATCACTCTCTTCCCCACAGGAGTTGATTATGTGGTATTTGCTTTGCTCTGCACATTCTGAAAATCAGTCTGACCTTGTGAGGTCTGGTTTGACGACCCAGGCTCAGCGTTATTCGAAGAACTGTTTGTTTGTTTGGGATTCTGAACTACATTGACGTTTGGCTGTTTTTTCTTATTAAAATGAGGATTTTTCTTTTTATTTCCATATGGAACTGACTGTGGAATTGACTGTGTATTTCTAGGATTCTGTTGTGTCTTACGCGAGTAGCACTGACTATATGAATGAGTCGAACTATTATGTACCGAACCGAATTTCGTTCTGCAGTCCGCGATCAAGTGACCTTGACGTTTGCAATTATAACACGTCATTCCCGCAACTTGACTATTATTAACTACATTTACTTGTTGTGGCTTTGTTTCATTTTTTTGCAAAAACTTGAGTTAACACGGGATCAAGGTCAGGACACTTAGACATGTGTTTCTTTATCTGTTTATATACATCCAATTCCGTACTTGAAGGCGTTAACTTTTTATCAAAACACCGCACTAAAGCTTCAGGCAACATAAGTGTCATGCAAGTTAAATACATTAATCGTAAAAAATCTTTCATGGAGATGTTATCTCTAGTAACCCAAGTGGAATTACCTAAAATATCTTGATATTCATTAAGCCTATCAGCTATAAGAGCTACTCTCTCAATAACATTAAGCCGAGTCATAGTGGCTTGATTAAGTGTATTTTTTAACGTTAATACTACATCCAAGGCTTCTTCATCCCAGGTAACTGCTTCTTGAAATGAAACACCTCTTAAATATGCACTCGCATCCCCCTTAGAAAATCTATATAACTTTTAGCTTCTTGTAATTGTACAAAAGGGTCTACGATTTGTTTGGCATTTAACCCTGGATAGGTACGGTGGGTCGTTTGCGACCCCGAGCGTCAAAAAAAAACAGGTTTTTCTCACGTGACTCACCCCCGTGACTGAATTTGTGGGTGATCGACCTGCAGGAGGTGTCTCCCCTACACGCTCTAGTAGTGTCCAGATGTGCATTGCTGTAGCTGTACTCCTTCCCCGATTTCTGAGACGCGTCGGGGTCGTTCGCGTCCGAGTTTACCCTTCTAGGGTAGTTTGCATAATTATCAAAGTTATTACGTATTATGAAATTGTCGTAGAATGGTGCAACTTGTATAGGTTATCAGTTGTGGAAAGTCTTGGTGGATTGTTTGGCTACCATGTGCATGTTTTTTTTTTTAGTTAAAATGTCGTTCATCACCACGAGGACCATTTTACCGCGAGTGCCCCTTTTTCATTTTTTTTTCATTTTTTTGCCAAGTCATTTTTCCGTAAGATATTGCCAAATAGTGTCGTAAAACTTTTGCTTGTTTAGTGTTGGAAAGTGTGTCTAGATGATCTGGCTACCCATGCATGACTTTGTTTTTGTCAGATACGACGTAGTTATTGGTATATTGGGTATTTAACTGCGGTTACCAATTTCTGTTTTTTTTTCAATATTTGTAAAAATTACTACGTAGTAAGGAATTGCCGTATATTATTCATTTTTTTTTCATGTTTATGTGTTAGAAAGTGTGCCTTGATGGTTGGGCTAACACGTGCATGTCTTTTTTTTTATCTGAGATGTCGTATATTAGAATGTCGGGCATTTTACCGCGAGTGTCCCTTTTTCCTTTTTTTTCATTTTTTTGCCAAGTCATTTTTCCGTAAGATATTGCGAAATAGTGTCGTAAAACTTTTGCTTTTTTAGTGTTGGAAAGTGTGTCTAGATGATCTGGCTACCCATGCGTGATTTTGTTTTTGTCAGATACGACGTAGTTATTGGTATATTGGGTATTTAACTGCGGTTGCCAATTTCTGTTTTTTTTCAATATTTGTAAAAATTTACTACGTAGTAAGGAATTGCCGTATATTATTGATTTTTTTTTCATGTTTATGTGTTAGAAAGTGTGCCTTGATGGTTGGGCTAACACGTGCATGTCTTTTTTTTTATCTGAGATGCCGTATATTAGAATGTTGGGCATTTTTCCGCGAGTGCCCCTTATTATTTGTTTTGCATTTTTTTGCTTAGTCATGTTACCGTAAGGAATTGGCAAGTAGTGTCGCAAAACTTATATTTTTATAGTGTTGGAAAGTGTTTTTAGATGATCTGGCTACCCATGCCTATTTTTTTTTTAGCCAGATATGGCGTATATATAAGTATGTGTTCGATTTTCCTGTGATTGCCATTTTTTCGTTTTTTCCCATTTCTTTCAAAATTACTACGTACTAAGGAACTATCACAGAGTAATATTTCATTTATATGTTTATTTGTCGGAAAATATGCCTTGATGGTTTGCCTAGCACGTGGCTGAAATTTTTTTTTTCTGAAATGCCGTATATTAGAATGGCCATTTTTCCACGAGTGCCCCTTTTTATTTGTTTTGCATTTTTTTGCTTAGTCATGTTACCGTAAGGAATTGGCAAGTAGTGTCGCAAAACTTATAATTTTATAGTGTTGGAAAGTGTTTCTAGATGATCTGGCTACCCATGCCTATCTTCTTTTTTTAGCCAGATATGGCGTATATATAGGTATGTGTTCGATTTTCCTGTGATTGCCATTTTTTCGTTTTTTCCCATTTCTTTCAAAATTACTACGTACTAAGGAACTATCACAGAGTAATTATTCATTTAGATGTTTATTTGTCGGAAAATGTGCCTTGATGGTTTGACTAGCACGTGGCTGAATTTTTTTTTTCTGAAATGCCGTATATTAGAATGTTAGCCATTTTTCCTCGAGCGCCACTTTTTATTTGTTTTGCATTTTTTTGCTTAGTCATGTTACCGTAAGGAATTGGCAAGTAGTGTCGCAAAACTTATATTTTTATAGTGTTGGAAAGTGTTTCTAGATGATCTGGCTACCCATGCCTATCTTTTTTTTAGCCAGATATGGCGTATATATAGGTATGTGTTCGATTTTCCGGTGATTGCCATTTTTTCGTTTTTTCCCAATTCTTTCAAAATTACTACGTACTAAGGAACTATCACAGAGTAATGATTCCTCTAGATGTTTATTTGTCGGAAAATTTTGTTTACTTTTTTTTTGATTGAATATCATCAAATTTTTTTAGCTAAAATATTGTTTTACATTTTTTTTTTTCGATTTTATTTCCCTTCAAAAAAATTTTTTTGGGTCAGAATTTTAATTTTATATTCGTAAAATAATCGACAATTATCCAGCAACCCACCATACAATTTTTATGCATATCCAATAATAATTAGATTAGTAAATAACACCTTGAAATTGACATACCCTTCCTACATTTCAAGTGGCAGATTAGGCAGTCTGAGTCAGTGTGGTTGGCGGCCATTTTGTGGACATATCCGAAGCGTAAGCTGCCCTATCTATATATATTCTTGTTCCCTATAGAATTTGTGATATTTTGGTATATTTTTACCTGCATAAATATCATATTATATATTAAATATATGTATTTTTTTACGGAATTTCTAAGTACTCAAAAAATTACCTTTAGATATGGCCCCTGATATAAATGTAATTTACAAAATAATGAAGATTTTTTTACATATTTCTATTTTAGGATAACATATGTTTATTCCCTAAAAAAATTAGCCACTTCCTATTTCATTTGGGTACCCAAAAAAATTCATGAAATTTGGACAAATTTTTTTGGCCAAAAAAAGTTACCCTTTTTTTCTCATTTCAGATCTTCACCTCCATGGGTCTGACTTCATCCAAAATACATCAAGATGTGTCCTAAACATTCAAGAATCAATTCCTAAAAGGATTTGTGTATATATGTATAAACTTTTTTTTTATGAATTTTTATGTCAGGTCTTTTTTTTTTCTACTTAATTTTTTAAAATATTTATAATAAATAGTTTTTCTGCAGATGAGTAGTATTTATCTATACAGTTGTTTTAAGCATTCATTGAAGTTTTTTTTGGCAAAAGAAAAAAGGAGGTTACTGCAAAAACTGATTTTTCAAGAATTTTTTTTGGCGTCGGGGTCGTTCGCGTCCGAGTATACCCTTAAAGGGGTGTCCGAGGACCGTACCTATCCAGGGTTAAATGGGCATCGACGGATGAAATCCATGACTCCACATTTTGAGGCAAGAACCCATTAACCCGACCCTGAAAAGGAAGGATTGCGGATCTAGCATTTACAAGCGTCATAATCGGGAGGGGGTTAACCTGTCCTGCTGTTGTGCTATTTGGTCCAGGGGCTGGGCTCACAGGGGGCGTCATGTTTACGGTATTTCTTTTCCTATCTCTTCGACCCCTTGCAATTCTATCAAAATATCTATATGAATACAGACGTCCATTGCGTAAATGCATAATCACTAAATGATAAAGATTATAACAAAATTCCCCAAAACAATGATACTAATACAAAGATATTTCCCGAGAATTTCTGAAAGAAAACGGAACACAAAGATATTTCCCGAGAATTTCTGAAAGAAAATGGAACACAAAGATATTTCCCGAGATTTTCTGAAAGAAAATGGAATTAGCACAAAGAGAGAAAAAAATTCTAGATGAGAATTCGGAGTTGTACACAGTTTCCTTTAATGAAAGGAAATAGAAGATTAGCAAACCACTCACCCCAATAATAATCGACTAACAACTCGTGATAACTACACTTCACTGCTCAATACTGAAATGAATGAGAAAATGTACTTGTACTTAGCTTATATGGTTTTGTGTGATGTCGTCATATCCTCTCTCTCTCTTGATGTTTGGGTGAATGTTTTCGGTCCGATTTCCTCTCTCTCTCTTGATGTTTGGGTGAATGTTTTCGGTCCGATTTCCTCTCTCTCTCTCTTGATGTTTGGGTGAATGTTTTCGGTCCAATTTCCGTTGAATGTAGTGCTTCCTGGATATGTTTTGTAAGCGTTTAACGTCAGTCCTTGGTTTTCTTAGGATGTTGATTGAAGATCCAGTTCATCAGTTTGTATGTATAACATTCATTAAATGTTTCATTCTTTGATGGACTATGATACTCAGTCAAAATTGTAGATTCATTACTGTTAATTTCTTGAAGATCTTTCTCTGGTTTTTAGAGTTTTATTCGCTGATTCTTGAAGATCTTTCTCTGATTCTTAGAGTTTTACTGCTGCCACCATTTATTAGTGTGCTACTGTTGTTATCACACATTGAGTATGTTAGTTGGGATGTTACATCTTCAAGTAAAGTCAATAAAGTTAACTTTAAAATGGTTTATTCTTTAAAAACAACAGTGTTAGCATCTCCATCACAGGAGTATAGCTGGTTTGGTCGGATGACCATTTCATATGATGTATTGATAAGAACTGGTTAAAATAAAATATCGATATCACAGATATCGTATAGTCAGTTATCTCAGCATTTAAACACAAAATGTAAACTAAACATTAGTAT
>NC_090745.1:72331610-72334110 GCF_036898095.1 Palaemon carinicauda
GTTTCTCACACTATTTTCCTTAACCACCACCATGAATTCAGTTTTGTTTTCATTTAATTTTAGTTGTTTAAATGTCATCCATTCTCTAACACTATCAAGGATTCGGTTTAGAATTTCAGTAGTGTCATATATATAATTTATGGAGAAGTAAAATTGTGAGTCATCCGCAAATTATTTGAACTCCACGACATGCCTTTGTAGCATTTTCGATAGACCAATAGTATAGATGCAGAAATAGATTGGCCCAAGTACACTCCCCTGGGGTACCCCTCTGTTTAAGGGTTCATATGATGATAAGAGTTTCCAATTTGTACACAGTAACTTTTACCAACTAATTAGTCTTTTAGGTATTTGAAGGCTTGATCTTCAATGCTGATGGACCGTAGATCATTTAGTAGCAGTTCATGCACAACTGTATCAAAAGCAGCACTGAAATCGAGCAGTATTAAGATACAACATTTATTTTCATCCATCATTTCTAACACATCATTTACAACAGAGCAGATGGCTGTCTGTCTCCGTAGAGTATAGTTTTCTGTAAGCAGATTGGTTGTCAGGCAAAGCCTCTATTACTTTTAAGTGACTGACTTGTTCAAGAATCACATATTCAAGCACTTTTGAGGCAAAGGATGGATTTGAAATAAGTCTATATGAGCTTAACTCCTGGTAGTCCAGTGCATTTTTCAGAACTGGTGTGACTAACCATTTTCTCAGATTTAGGAAACTTACATTCATCATTTGGTCTTCTCATTATTATTTCGGCTAGATTAGAAAAGTCTCTCTCTCCAATTACATAAGATATTGGCATAGGATCGATTGCACAGTTTGTTTTCTTTGCTCTCTTGATAATTCTGGTAATGTCATACTGTGTTATGTTGTTAAATCGTAATTTTGTCTGTGTGCCTGGTGTATCATTAATCTGATGTTGAGTATATACAAATGACCTGGTTATATTTTCAATTTTATTTTTAAAGATTACTAGAAAATCATTTGCTAGTTCCTGGTCACTGTACCAATCAGGTAGCTTCTTTTCTTTTACATTTCCCATTATACAATTCAGGAGACGATATAACTTAATTATGTCTGTTGCTGCTTCGAGGATCTTTTTCTTATTGCATTTACTTTTTTTCCTTCTTAGTAGGTAGTTATATTGACATGCAGCAGTTTTGTATTCTACCGAAGTCCTTTCAGTTTTTAACCTATTCCACTTTCTTTCTTTACGTCTTTTTTCCCCTCTTTTTTTTTACCAAAGTCTCTCCATCAAACCAAGGCGATTGGTCTTTTACTATTATAGTCTTTTCCATCGGTGGGCACATGGTATCATATTCACTTTTACTCACTTCATTATAAGTGGTCGTAAGACAGTTAGCACACTTAGCTCCTAACAGACATTGGTCATCATGATCACAGGGAATGTTGATAGCATCATTTATTTCCTTTGCAATTTCTTCAGTAAATACGGTAGGAGAAAAATTTAATTTATGCCTAAAGTTTATTTTCTTTACCAATGCATGTTTCTGTATAGGTAGACAAAACGTAATAAGTTTTTGCACTGAGGAGATAGTACATTTCTCTTCAACTTTCATATCAGATACAATATTATTCACTTCATCACTAAAAACTAAGTCTAACGTATACCCAGTTAAAGTATTTGTACAGTTAACATTATTCACTAGTCGATATGATTCTAGTAACTCACTAAAGGTCGAAGCGTCAGTATTTGATGCGTCATCCATCCAAAAATTGGATTCTCCACAGATAACATTCGTTTTTCTCCATGATAATCATCTCAATGAGAGCACCGAATTCGTCAAAAAAAGATACTAATGTTTTTTCTAGGAGGTTTGTAGATTATTGCAAAGGATATTCATTTTTTTTTGGCGTTAACTTTATTTCTATGTATTCAAAGCTTGTTACACTAATTTTTTTCAACGTTTTGAGATTTGAGTACCTTTTATGAATAAAGAGTCTGATACCCACACCATATCTACCTTCCCTCGTATGTAAAAGAAGGCATATGGGGGGGGGCGTCACTTCATTGATCCTTACCTTGTCCAAGTTATTTAACCATGTTTCAGATAATGCTAGTAACTCCAAATATTTCTCGTTTATCAATTCTCGAATTTGAACAGTCTTATAACCTACAGATTGTATATTTACATAGCCACAGTTTATGACATCCCTAGTAACCATGATCAGTATTTTCCTCTAGTCTTTGCAATTCCAATTCATAAGCTTTGCAGTCTCTAGAATTTATTGTGTGGTCACTTGGTTTTTTTAACTTTGTGCAGTTTATACACTTTGACACATGCGAATTACACTCTCTGGTGGAATGTCTCCCTGAACATTTCCCGAAGACTTTATCATAATTCTTAGACTTGCAGTCTTTTTCAAAATGTTCATAGCTCTGACAGTGGAAGTAGGTGATCACGTAGTACCTATCACGTATGTTATAGATACCCCATCGTAACAAAAAAAAATTTCCCCATTATCATGAATA
>NC_090745.1:72341610-72376610 GCF_036898095.1 Palaemon carinicauda
TTCTTAATACCATTTGTTTTTCAGTAGATTATTGAAGCTTTGCTAATCCAAACCCTAGATCCAGACAGTTTATAATAGCCTTTTTATCCAAATAAACTTAAACAAATAAAGAATATCTCTCTCTCTCTCTCTCTCTCTCTCTCTCTCTTTCTCTCTCTCTCTCTCTCTCTCTCTCTCTCTCTCTCTCTCTTTCTCTTCCTCTCTCTCTCTCTCTCTCTCTCTCTCTCTCTCTCTCTCTCTCTCTCTCTCTCTCTCTCTCTCTCTCTCTCTCAAATGTAGTTACACAGGTACAAGGATTTGCTTTTATTTGGAAAAAAAAGTGACTTAAGGACGAACATTGGTCGTTTTGTTAGAAAGTGCATATATTAATACAGTGTATAAATTTTTTGAAGTAATGGGAATGCACTGAAATAGACGAACCGACTATAAAACACTCATAAGTCTTTTTTTATTATATCACAGGACATTTTGATATCCACACCAGCTACATATTTCATATTATTATTGAAGAGAAAAGAAGGCAAATAACATCCAATACATAATCCCCAATTTCATCACACTACTGTATATTAACTTAATATATACTCTACCTCTAATCTCAGAAATAAAATAATGGAAATGGTGAGATAAGAGAAGTAATTAAACAATTTGAAGGGCTTAAGTAAGATTATAAAATTCATGATTCGACAATAACATTCATTTGACAACTTAAAGGGTGTTTAGCATTAAATTCCTCAACGCAGGAAATATATTATTGAAAATAATAGGCTACCAAAGTAATCGAAAGAAATGGAAAAAAATATTACTTATGAAAAATTTGAATAATAGGGAATAACAATGAATTCGCTCTTTAAAATAAGAGAAATAAAAAACATAAGTAATAACAGATACCGATTGATAGATTACAATATCATATCGGACATCAAACCTTTTGTTAACTAATATAAGTCTTGAGAAGGTCCCAGATAGGATGCACGATTTTGTTGCGCTTATTGATAGCAAATGAACGTTATTTAATTTTAAATTTTCTCATTCAAAACGTAAGAAAATGACTTACTCGCTTCTTTCTTTAACTAAATACTTTATTCATTGATGATTAATGGCATTAATAATTTTGATCAACATCAGTAAAATTTGATTCTCTTTTCGGAATTGCCTCATTTTGTTATCAATATAAGGAAGAAAATGACATTGAGCTGATATAAACGATTTTTTTTTCCAGGTATTAAGACTGATGTGCCTCATGGGTGATTATATTTGAACAATAATTTTTTTTTCACTCGAATAACACCATAGACGTATATAGCAACCATAAACAGCTAGTAACCAAAGAAAAGAATCAGTTAAACACCGAAAATGTTACAGTAAATCTCTTAAGTTATACTTAATTATTTTGTTCAATCAATTTTCGTTCATCTTACTTTGTTGTCAAAGGGCCCAAGCCATCCGTTGAGATACTAGCACTATAGAGTTATGGGGTCCTTTAACTGGCCAGAAAGTACTACTACATTGCCTCCTTCTCTCTTGTTACGGTTCACTTCACCTTTGCCTAAACAGACACCGAATAGTCTGGCCTATTCTTTACAGATTCTCTTCTGTCCTCATACACCTAACAACACTGAGATTACCTAACAATTTTTCACCCAAGAGGTTAATTACTGCACAATAATAGTACAGTGGGTACTCTCCCTTTGGTAATGGTAGAAAAGACTCTTTAGGTATATTAAGCAGCTCTGTTAGGAGAAGGACACTCCTAAATCCAATCATTGTTTTCTAGTTTTGGGTAGTGCCATAGCCTCTGTACCATGGTCTTCCACTCTCTTGGGTTAGAGTTCACTTGCTTCAGGGTACAATCGGGCACACTATTCTATCTAATTTCTCTTCCACTTGTTTTGTTAAAGTTGTTAAAGTTTATATAGGACATAATTATTTATATGTTACTCATTTTAAAGTATCTAATTTTTCCTTGTTTCCTTTCCTCACTGGGCTGTTTTCCCTGCTGGGGCCCCTAGGCTTATAGCATCGTGCTTAACAAGTACTAATAATAATAATGATATAATACGGAAAGAGAGAGAGAGAGAGAGAGAGAGAGAGAGAGAGAGAGAGAGAGAGAGAGAGAGAGAGTAGATTCAAGAAAAGAATCTAAGTAGAACAGAAATGGACTTATTTAACAGGAGCAACCTTCTCTTTTAAAGCTACCCAACTAGGTTTTCTTGATAAAGGAATGTGTTCCACTACGATGAAATCAATGATAAATGGAGAAAGTTCCAAGGATCTCCCAACATAAACGATGCTCTTTCAACCAGAGTCCAGCACCCTTCAATTCAGATTATCACGGAAAGAGTAACACTTCGTGGAAGACTTGAAAATATGATAATTTTGAAAGCAAAAGATCCATATTTTGCTAGAAGTAGGGCAAATAAAAGTAATGCTTGTGATGAATGGTACAGGTAGACCAAGTAAACTAAAACCAAATTTCACACTGGCATTCAGAGAGAGAGAGAGAGAGAGAGAGAGAGAGAGAGAGAGAGGGAGAGAGAGAATGCCCGATAATTATTACCTTCATATTGATGTATATATTTTGCTGATGACCATTAGGTTTTTTTATCCAAATCTACTTTTCTTCAACAACGGCGTTCGACTGACCTCCATCTATATATTTCACTGTACAGTAATTCATTTAATCCCTCTCTGGCTACGGCTCATTTTTCCTTTGCCTACACATGCATCGAATAATCTAGCCTATTCTTTACAAATACTCCTCTTTCTTCATATAACTGACAACACTCGGATAAACGGAAAAGTTTTCTGCACTCAAAGGGGTTAACTACTGATCTGTAACTGTTCGGTGGCTATTTTTCTCTTGGTAAGGGTAGAAGAGACTTTTTAGCAGTGATAGGCACATCTTCTAGAAAAAGGACACTCCAAAATCAAACCTTTGTTCTCTAGTCTTGAGTAATGTCATATCATCTGTGTCTTGGTCTTCTCTGGCCTGAGGATATACGCAGGCACATTATTCTAACTGTTTCTTTATTCTATTTCCTCACTTGTATATTTTACTCAATGGGAGATTGACCTATAAGCTAAGCAATCGATAGCTTAGGACCTCCACTTTAGTGGAGTCCTGAGAAAAAAAAAAGTGTGTGCATTTACAAAATATAATATAAAAGTTACTGTTAAAAGGGCTATCGGTATACACTGGTGTTGCCAAAAAAGTGTTAATTTTTAACAAAATTAGATGCTAGAGAAAAAGGTATTCTTAAAGGAATTACTGCTCTATGCCAAACATATCCTGTAGATTTGGACATCTTGCTGGAAAACTTCAGCATTTTCATCAATATGTTAGGCATAGTCAAAGCCATGATTTAGAGGAATATGATAATCTAAGGCAACAGGATTTGTATCGAGTAATATTTAACGACCATCTCCAATCTAAATTGCGCAATGTAGAAGAAATTTTGAGAATGTTTCATAGTTTGAGGATTGCTAATTGTTCTGGAGAATGATCTATTTCTCAACTGAAGAGGATAAAAAAGGAATTTAGAATAAAAATGACTCCGGGTAAATTATCTTCATTTCCTCACATGTGCATAGAAAGTGACACACTATGCTGTTTATCGTTTGATATCATCAGTGATTTTGTTCTGACAAAGGCAAGGAAGTATCTTAGTTGAAATCCTGTTTGTGCTCTGCTTGTATATAGTGTACAACAATTCTTGATGAAATTATACAATATTCTGGGTATTGTGTTGATGCATCAATATAATTTCTTATAGCAAGATTCTACAGATTAAATTATAAGCCTTTATAAATGCTGTTTTATAAAATCACTGTTATTTTTTATCCAAGTGTGTGCATTGATAATTTTGCTATGAATGAAAAATAATTTTGAGTCAAAGATTAATAATTATTCCACTCCTAATATACTTGATGGAATTTATATTTGATCAAGTCCAAATGGCTTTTGATATTCATAAGGCCCTAAAAATAGTATTGTGTATTAAACACAAATATCAGCGAAAAATGTCGCTGAACTAGGCTAACTGAATTCTGGACATAAAAAGGGACCCATTATTTTAAATAACTTGGGGCCTGATTTTACCCATTGGAGCCCTTTGGCTTATAGCCTCCTGTTTCTTCAGCAAGGGTTGTAGCTTACATCATCATCATCATAATAATAATGATAATAATAATAATAATAAATAAGAATAATGAATAATAGATGATAAATAATAAATAAAAAACAATAAATAATAATAAACAGTAAAAATGAAAATAATGATAATGAAAAATAATAATAATAAATAATATTAAATAATAAACAATAAAAGATAATAATGATAATAAGTAATAAAAATAATAATGATATTGATAATGATGATGATGATGATGATGATAAATAATATTAAATAATAAACAATAAAAAATAACAATGATAATAAGTAATAAAAAATAATAATGATAATGATAATGATGATGATAGATAATATTAAATAATAAACAATGAAAAAATAATAATGATAATAAGTAATAAAAAATAATAATAGTAATAATAAAAATAATAATAATAATAATAATAAAAATAATAATAATAATAATAATAAAAATAATAATAATAATAATAATAATAATAATAATAATAATAATAATAATAATAATAATAATAGTAAAAATAATATCATTAATGATAATAATGATAATAAATAACAACAAATAATAAATATTGATAAACAATATTAAATATTAATGAATAATAAACAATAATAAATAGTAATACGTAATAATAAGTAATAAATGATAATGAATGAGAAAGGATAAATGATAAATGATGAAGAATAAATAATGAATAATAATAATAATAATAATAATAATAAAACAGCCCCAATATCTACCATTCGTTTTCGCAAAAGGACTAAACCTGAACACGTTCTAAAGGTGTGAGTGTGGGAACGCTTGCTTTTCAGCGGAGCAGAGAGAGAGAGAGAGAGAGAGAGAGAGAGAGAGAGAGAGAGAGAGAGAGAGAGAGAGAGAGAAAATTCGGTGAGCATTGTATATAGATATTTGCAATTATACATTTTTGGTATCATCCTCATATCTGTCGAGATTTTAGGAGGCTAAAAGATATGGCATCCAATCATTAATTATGTGAAGCTAAATTATTATGTTTATCTTCTTACGTACTTCTATGCCGTTGCATGGATACGTACAAGTACCTGCCCACTGAAAAAAAAAAAAAAAAAAAAAAAAAAAAACTCTTCTTTGGTTTGAATCCCAAAAATTGATGGCTAAATGAGGCATTTTTTTGAATCGACATAATGTACTTCAAAATCAAAATGCAATATCAATTCTTCAGACACGCCGCTGTAATAAACGTCCTTAAAAGCAACTCTTCCTCCTTTTTCCGTTAACTTCGTTTATATATCAGCTCATCCAATCCAGGGGAAATCACGATCAACAAGTGAGCGAGAATAAGTATATTATTCCTTCTTGTGGGTAAAGTTGTGAGGTTTGTTACCATTATCGGTTTCAACTGAAAAAGAAATGTTCGACAGACAGTGTTATCTCTTAAACATAAGAATTAAGAAAAAAGAAAAGAAAAGACGACCATGATTCGGTAAAACTTCAACACAACGGATGGGAGGAGCACTTTCTTAGAACTATTTTTTTCCTTACTACTAATATTTCCAAACGATAAGATTTCTATTTGTTTTGCCAACCTTTCGTCCTCCATTCTACCAATGACACCTGCCTTTTCTTGTGTCAAATAATGTGAAAAGAAATTATCTGACTAATTGACCAACTGCACAAACAAGCTGCACTTCAGCAAGACACCAGTTTAAGTTATGTTTATTTGGCGAGTAAATGATATTATTTCAGCCTGTCTGCTTGTATAATTATATGTTTTTTGTTGTACGTGCATAAAATATCCCACTATAATAAGCCCATTTTTCCACAATGCATTTTCAGTCATATAAGCTATTTTTTCTCTAACATGTTTGAATCAAGACCGTGCAAAAAATTAATTTTCACCTATACTAATAAAATTCTTATGCTAAGCATTTCCATAAATTCTGATAGTTTAGCTACAAATATCTTTTTTTCTTTTATTATGAAAATACCATTACATTTTATAAACTTACATTTTTGTTTTCTTTTTTTTTCTCAAGAAATGTTCTTTTACAAATTATATTTTACATTTTTGTATGTACATTATAATATCTATTATAATATAAAATAAATTACAATTTTATTATTTTTTGAAATATGTTTTTAAGTTAAAAACACACTAATCAGTGAAAATGTTTTTTACATGATTCTTATCTCCAATAATATTTACATTAAATGTATTTAACAGTTTATTCTTTATACACTTAATAATTTGCTGGTCATCACTTATTCCCAATTGTCTTGCCATCCAGATACTATAAATAAAATCTGCTATTATTACCATTGCTGTATTTTCATCCCTTTTTGAGTAAGCGTCAAAATCTAGTTTTATAATCCTTAACCTGTTATTAGTTTTCAATTTATAACATTTTCTAAGCAATTCGAATACCCAGGACAACAAATTCTTAACCAAAGGACAGAAATATACCAAATGCATATTAGTTTCTATGTATTCACATCCGCATTCCTTAATATCATTTATTTTCATCATTGCTAGCATATCATTTGTACTTAAAATTTCGTGAATATACTTAAACAAAATTTCCCAAATTAGTTTCCAGTTGAATAGTGGATACAATTTTTCAATATTTGGAACATATTCACTGTTTTTCATTAAATGTTCATATACCACTGTGGATAAGAGGTTATCTCATTAACACTTCGTAATATATTTATCATACTTTCATAAAAACTTGATGTAAAAATAGTGCAATCCTGATATTGGCATTCATTTTCTATAAGGTAGGTTGCTCTGACTTTACAATAATAAACAATTATTTGGTAACCAAAACAACGATCTTTTAAACATTTTAGAAATGTGCTAAACATGATTGACCTCGCTTTACACTGGATATCAATAATTCCAAAGCCACCTCTTAATTTTAACAAAAACATAGTTTTCCTTGCAACAGGTTCACAGTTGCTGCTTCACAAATATTTGAAAATACTTTTCTGAATTCGTTTTACATAATCCACTGGAGCTGGGTATACATGTACCGTATACCACAATTTCGCAAGAATTTTACAATCTACAATTATTGCTCTTTGAAATTTTCGGTCATGATAGACCCCAATGATTTTATATATGTTACCTTTTAATATATTTCAGTTCAAATCTAGACTCTTGATAATCGTTGCTATGATATATGTCTAAAATTTTACAACAACTTTTCAATACTTTTAAACCATAATCTACCCATGCTACCCTCTCTTTCCAGTTACAAAGACCAAAAATTTAAGTTTTACCTTTATTGAGAACTGCATCTGAGGCGTTCTCAAACTCTCTGATAACATTGAAACATTCCTCTAGTGCCATATCACAAGTAATAATTATAACAGAGTCGTCTGTATAACCTAGCAATAATACATGCAAATCATTTGGCAATTGCAAACCATAATTAAACAACCTCGTCTTAATCCTTCTGTAAAATACTTCCTGATAAATGATGAATAGCATCATAGATAACGGACAACCTTGCCTTATAGATTTATTGACAGGAAAATGGTCAGAGATATGACCATTTATACATAATACACTTTCAGCACCTGAATATAACATTTTAATCCAATTAACATCGTTATCAAACCTAAAGCTTTGTAGTATTCTAAATAGAAAATTATGATCGACACGATCAAATGCCTTTGACCAATTCAAGTTCATCAATGCTGCATTAGTGTTACTTTCATTTAAATAGATTATTAAATCTCTAATAAAAAAATTTCTCTTTTTATCTTACTTGAAAAACTCCTTGCCCCTTTTTCTCTTCCAATTAGATACGCCGATACCTGCTCCCCTTTTAAATGGTTTTCAACTTTAGCCCTTACCTTTATCCCTTCACATATTTCATTTTGAATATCATTTATTCTTGATTTTAACTGATTTGCAATATCAAGATTACCAGGCTCCAGACTAGATTTCCCCATTTCTTGCATAAACTGATAATTTAGCAGTTTTAACAGACCGCATTTTTGCTTATTTACTTGTTTTGAGCATTTAATGAAGAAATTCTCAAGTTAATCTTTTTTTTTGCAAATTCCCACCACAAAATTATATTGTCAAAATTATATTGTCAAAATTACATTTCTTTCTTCGAATAAACTCCAAGGATATATTAAAATTATCTGCGGTAATATAATTTCTCAAGTATACTACAGTTCAATTTCCAGTATCCCTTCCCTATTTTTACAATATTTTCTAATCTTAGAGATAATTTTACAGCACACTGATCTGACCAACTCAAAGGAACTGTAAGAATGTTAGAGATATTATTTTGGAAGTCTTTTACATAAAACCTATCCAGTCTAGAACCATGATTCTCTCTCAGAAAAGTATATTCCGTTTGGTGATTTATGATAAACCAAGCATCCTTTAATTTTGAACTATTTCTTAGGTCCAGAAGCTATTTTGACAGATAATTTTCAGCATTGGAGCAATCTCTCCTGCTTGTAATATTATTCCAATCTCCACCCATTATTATATTACTAATTCTAATGCTTAAGAAGTATAAAATATCGCTGCCAAACAATTTTTCTCTTTCTCGTTTTTTATCACTGCCTGAAGGAGCATATACATTCAAAATTTGAATTCGAACATTTGAAACTCTATATACTGCACTTATAACAAAACCATTTACATCAATTTCTGAATTTAAAATTTGCACATGAGATGTGTTATCAACAAGTATAGTTAAACCTCCTTTAAGATTTTGAGAATAATTTATGAGAATCTGACAATACTTTTCTAGGTATTCAAATTTACTTCTATCTTTGATATTGTGCTCTTGAATAAAAATGATATAAAGTTTATACAAAAACATGAAATTAATTAACTTCATTTGCTTATTTACATTATTTACAACATTTAACATGTATGTATTGAATGTCAAAGTATTAAGGGGAAAAGATGAACATAAAAACGAAAAGTTTAACAATGCTTTAGTTCCTTAGAACGATTTCTATATATGTTGTACGAGCAATCACTTTCATCCGAAGCATCACCATATTTCGCGCCCAGTGCCTTATCCTTTTTAAGAGTTATTCATAATTCATTGCCAACACCCTGTTTAGTATGCCAAGTCCCACTTTCCTTATCAACATTGGGTAAAACCTGAGTCTCATCTAATTCCAAAGCAGCGATTTCACTTTTATTCGCTTACAATCCCACATTCCTTGGTAGTATTTTGAGACTCGCAGGTCTGGTAATTGCTTGGACCTCGCATACACTGACTCCCCTGGCGTTATAACTAGTAAGGTTGGTTCTCCAGTCTCCCTGATATATATTACTCTTGTAAAATTTATATGAAATCCCAAGCAGACTGGAATGGGATTTTGCATGATCTTTTGTGCTTGAATTGGTCGCAATTATATAGTAGTGTAGATCATGTTGTCCCTTTGAATGAAAATCTAGTCAACATAATTGATAGGCGTATCCCTTCTTGTGTGCTAAGGTACCGAGTGGAGGACAAACCGTGGTTTAATGTTGATTGTAGATGTGCTTATTTGGAGAAGCAGGGGGCCTATCATCTTTGGAAGGGTAATAGATCAGGTTTGACCTGGAACAACTATACTCAGCTTCGAGCTTTTGCTCAGAGAGTTTATGCCTCAACTGAAAAGGAGTACAATTCAACCATAAAAGAAACCCTTTCTTGTACAACTCAGGAACATAAATGGTGGTCTACCCTTAAATCTGCACTCTGGTGTAGATGCAACAGTTCCTCCTTTACTTAAACCAGATGGCTCAGTCACTCACTGTCCAAAGGAAAAGGCAACCCTTTTGGCTTATGTTTTTAACAGTAAACAGAGTAATGAAAATCTTGAACTTCCTCTTTCCTGTTTACCTAAGGCTAAACTAACTAGTTTACCTTTTCAATCTCGGGAGATTAAAGCTCTGTTGATGGACCTTGATGCTTATGGAGGTGTAGACCCAAAAGGTATTTTTCCTTTGTTTTTTTATAAAGACAGCAGATTTCTTAGCTCCAAAGTTATCTGTTATTTTGCGAAAGTTAGCAAGAAGAGGAGCTTTTAGCACTTGTTGGAGAATTGGTAATGTTACTCCTCTATGTAAATGTGTTTGTGGTAGCTCAAATCCCACTGATTACCGCCCAATTTCCATAACTCCCGTATTATCTAAAGTTTTTTAACGTCTTCTGGCAAAACGTCTTAATAGGTTTGCTGAAGATAATCATCTACTCCCTAGTTTACAATTTGGTTTTTGCAAAGGCCTTTGAGCATGTGATGCCCTTCTTACAATCTCCAATGCTGTACAGAGATCCCTTGATTGTAGTCGGGAAGTTCGTATGATTGGCCTTGATTTTAGTGCTGCCTTTGACCATGTTAATCATGAGGCCCTTGCTTTCATACTCAAACAGTTGGGAGTGGGTGGGTCGTTTCTTAGCATTATTATTGATTTTTTAAGCAGTAGATCTCAAAGAGTTGTTGTTGATGAGCACCATAGTGAGTATAGGAATGTGATATTCGGTGTTCCACAGGGTAGTGTTCTTGGCCCATTGCTTTTCATACTATATACACATGACATGTGGTTTGGCCTAGAAAACAAGCTTGTTGCATATGCAGATGATGCTACTCTCCTTGCATCAATTCCATCCCCTGAATGTAGATCAGGGGTTGGTGAATCACTTAATAGAGATTTAGCTAAAATTAGTGCACGGTGCAAATTGTGGGGTACGAAGTTGAATCCTAACAAAACTCAAAGTATGATTGTAAGTAGGTCAAGGACGGTGGCTCCTCAACATCCGGATCTCGGTATTGATAATGTTTCTTTAAATTTGTATGACTTTTAAAATTTTAAGTGTGATTCTCGACAGCAAATTTACTTTTGAGAAACACATAAGGTCTGTGTCTTCTTCAATTACACAAAAAATTGGCTTATTGAGAAAGTCTTTTAAGATTTTCAGTGATCAATCTATTCTGAAGAAGTGTTTTAATTCTTTCATTCTACCCTCTTTTGAGTATTGTTCTCCTGTCTGGTGCCCAGCTGCTGATTTTCATCTTAATTTGTTAGACAGAAACATATGGTCTATTGAATTTCTTATTCCTGGTGTAGATATTAATCTTTGGCACCATCGTTCAATTAGTTCATTATGCATGTTGCATGAGATTTTTCATAATTCTGACCATCCTTTACATTCAGATCTCCCTGAACAATTCTATTCTGTTCGTAATACTAGGCAGGCAGTTAATTCTAATAGCCAGGCCTTCTCCATCATGAGGCTTAATACTACACAGTATTCTAGAAGTTTTATCCCAGATATTACCAAGTTGTGGAATAATCTTCCTAATCCGGTAGTTGAATCAGTAGAACTTCAGAAGTTCAAAGCTGGAGCAAATGTTTTTATGTTGACCAGGCTGACATGAGTCTTTTTATAGTTTATATATGACATGTCTGTTTTTGACGTTGTTAATAGTTTATATAGGACATATCTGTTTTGACGCTATTACTGTTTTTAGAATGATTTATTGTCAATTTATTCTCATCATTTATTTTTTTCCTCATTTCCTTTCCTCACTGGGCTATTTTTCCCTGTTAGAGCCCTTGGGCTTATAGAATCTTGCTTTTCTAACTAGTGTTATAGCTTGGCTAGTAATAATAATAATAATAATAATAATAATAATAATATATTAACATTTGTATATTCCTCTTCATTGTCTCACTCATTTATATCATCTACATCATTTTTTAGATTTATTGCATTTACATTATCGTCTTCATCTATTGCATGAGAACCATTGCTTCCACTAATGTAGTTTTCATTTCACATGCTCCAATCTCCTGTGATTTGTTAGAATATTATCTAACTCAATTCAAATAAAGAGTAAGTCTTTATTCTTCAACTTACCTGTACTCGTATAGAGCTGCTATAATCTTGATTCTGGATAGTAGTTCGAACTAAATAGTTCACTTTTTAACGGAAGGAACACACGTTCCAGGGATGCGGCCGACAGTGATCGTGTAACGACTTGAGCTCAACTGACTCTTCCAGTCTGATTCAACTTGAGAACAACTCCCGTTTTCTTTCCTTTGTTCGAATACTCTCGAACAATTGTTGAAAAATAAAGACGGGAAATCAAAACTGTTTCCTTATAAGGAATATATTTAAGATTTAATTAATTAATTCAATTAGAATACAAAAAGGGGAAAGTTAAAAATTTACATTTAATATTAACAAATGGCAATCATTCAGTTTACTTTCCGTCCATGACCGAACACCAAAACAAAACAGAAAGTATGAACGACCTAACTAGTCAATTCGACTATTTCCTATGAATGCAATTACCATCCTCCAATCAACTATTTCTACATCTTCCCCAAACAACAAAAAGAAAAGAGGTTACACAAAGAACCATTTTTGACAGATTAACTGTACAACAAATGAACACTTACAAAACGAAAAAAAAAACATTATTTATAATCTACCCTCTCGAGCTAAGTTTCTTATCAAGTTTCTGGAGGCAAGAGCAGTACTGCGGGTAGGCCTGGTAGATACTTCATCCGGCGAAGCTGTTCCAGTGTCAGGTATTTTATCTGTCTCAAAATTACCAACATTGTCCTCTTGTTCAATTTGAACATATAAATTAGGATCATTAAGCTCAGAATATAATTCTAAATGTATTAAAAAACTAACATTGATTACACTTTCAGTGTTATCAGGCTTAACAATACGAACAGTACGTACAACCCCTTCGGCGTCACTGAATGTTTCAACAATTCTAACTAATGGCCAATAAGTTCTAGATTTTGAAGGCAATTTAAAGAGAGCAATTTCCCCCTTTTCCCACTTTCTTAAAGGCTGAAAAAAAGATCTGTCATTTTCTTTCAAACTTAATAGATATTCAGAAAGCCACCTTTCCTTAAAGCTTTCGTAAAGTCCATCCCTAGTTTCCAAAGTACGAGCAAGGAGAGAAGAAAACTCATCCTCCTCACCATACTCCCACTCAGGAACTTGTTCAGAATCACCAAACATTAAAGAAGGAATAAATCTGCCAACCAAGATATGATTAGGAGAAATTATATCTAACTCATTTTCACAAGATCTAAGTTAAAGGCCTATTATTCAAAATTTTCTGAATGTCAGAGAGGAAAGTGACAAATTCAGAGAATGAAGGAGTATATCTACCAAGAGTTTTAAAAAGGCAATGCTTCACCGTTTTAATTAATCTTTCCCAAACAGCACCATACCATACTGCGTACACAGGGATAGTCTTATGTGAAATTGAAGCACCCCTAAACTTCTCCTCAAACTCAGAAGAAGTAAGTAACTGTTCAATTATATTACCAGCCTGTAGAAAGGATTTGGCATTATCAGAATAAACAGCGACAGGAACACCAAACCTATTAGAAAACCTAATGAAAGCCAATATAAATTCTGAAGTTAACATAGACTGGACAACTTCCAAATGTATAGCTCTTGTATCAAAACAAGTGAAAATAAGAATGTACGCCTTAAATGTTTCTCCATTTTTCTCCTTCAACCATAAATGGCCTGTATAATCTACACCAGTATGAGCAAAAGGCACACTCAAATTAACCCTGGAGGAAGGAAGTGAAGAAGGAGAAGGGTACTTCACTGTGCTAGCATTATAACGCTTGCATACAATACAATCCTTCAGGACAGACAAAACTGCTTGCCTGGCCTTTACAATCCACAAACCATGCATGCGCAAAAAACTAAGAGTGGATTGCAAACCCATATGCATAGACTTACAATGGGCATAATAAATCAGCAACCGAGTCAAATGATGCTTCTTGTCCACAAGAATAGGATTGACAATATCAAATTTTAAAGTAATATTTTTGTCAATCTGACATTTAGTTCGCATTATACCATTATCGTCCAAAAAACAAATTGAACTGCCTAACTAAAGGTGGAACTTCAACTGAAGAACCTCTACTCTTCAGATAAGATAATTCAAGAGGAAAAGCTTCCTCTTGCATCAACCTTAGAAGGTAATTAGAAGCGTACAACAGTAAATACCTTAGAAACTACACTTATAAGTCTAGAAAAACTAGAAAAATTGCTAACAATTACAAGAGGTTCCTTTTTAGGGAACATTACAGGAGAAATTAAGTCACCCTTCACATTATCAGGAATACAACCCAAAAGACCCTTAGGCCACTCGTCAGGAGAATTCAACCAAGAAGGCCCTTTGATCCAAAGACTGAAATTTTCAAGAAATTGCTTACTAGTACAAGGTTTAGTTAGTAAATCAGCCTGACTGCTAGATGAAGGAATATAAGCTAATGAAACTGCAAAATCTATCAGAAATCGTATCTAACAGATTAAAAATTTCCTTCAATCTATTATTTACAAATGTGTTTCTCTTCGGAGCCCTATTAGTTAGAATCCAACTAGGAACTACTTGGCTATCTATAAAAAGAGTTATGCCTTTAATTTCAGCACAATTTAATAGATTACTTTAAAAAATGGTGTCAAAACACTTCAAAGCTAATTGAACAGCCAAAAGTTCTAAAGTAGGGAGAGCCTTCGCCTTAATAGGGCTAACCTTAGTCTTAGCAATTATCAGGGAACTATGATCACCTTGCACCGCATACATAGCACAACCATAAGCTTCCTTAGAAGCATCGGCAAACAAAAACAGCTTGACAGGAGCATCAGTTTTATAAGTTTGTCTAGAAAAAGAAGCATGACTAACTTCACTGTAAGAATTACAAAATTTACTCCATAGTTTAGAAATTTCAACACTAGCTGTTTCATCCCAGTTCCCAACTTGCTGGCACAACTTACGAATAATAAGATTGCCCTGCAACATTATAGGAGCAAATATACCAATAGGATCAAAGACATATGACAAAGCTGACAAAATCTGACGCTTTGAGGAAGCACCCTTGTTCAATTGCTTAACCTTTAATTGTAAGGTATCTTGGTCAGAGTCATAAATATATCCTAAAATCTTCATTTCAGAAGAAGCTACCTTTTCATCTTCATCAAGAATCGATAACAAAGCAGGTATATTAGAACCCCACTCCCGTAAAGGCAACCCCCCTGAATTCATATTTTTCTTAATAGAATTAATAATAAATGGCATCTGGGCTCCTGATGACAGGACGATGAGGAATGAATACTTGACCTGCGACTCTATTTTTAACAGGCTCAATAATGCCAAGCTCCTCCTGTCTATCAAAAACTTCCTCATATTTAGAGGATATATTCTGATCTCCTGATTTAGAATAAATCCGTTCAGCAACTGCCAAAGAAATCTTCAAATTGTTTAGGACTTTTTCAATTAAATCCCTTTTCCATGGTAACTAAACGTGATAATGTCCTTCATGAAAAGAAATGGATTTAGCAAATTCAGCAACTTGTTGGTCTTCATAAGGAGGGGAATTTTCATCTTTGATCCCAATCGATTCTAAGTAGTAGAAATTGTCGAGTCCATACTCTACACAAGATTCAGGAAAGATATCATTCAATGGATCGAACTTATAGCCTACTGGAGTAACTGCAAAATTTACTAATAGCTTCTGTTTTCCAAATTCCTTAGGAGGAACCAATTCCAGAAGTCTATTCATATCAGGCTTAGAAGTCTGTTTAATATCCAAATTAAGGGAAGAATTATAAAAAAACTCTAGATTTTCTGTTACATTCAGGTACATATTTAATTTCCTTATTAGGAATAAACCTAACAGATTTAGCTTTACCATTACCTCTTGGTCTATTTTCCAAGATTTTATTACTATCAATTTTAGGATAAGACTCTACCTCTCTTACTGGTTTACAAGGTTCATAGGAATCAATTCTCTTATAAAAAAAAACTTCCTTTGTGAAGGATGAACAAAATTGACTACTGTACCAAATGGAATAACCCCATTGGCCAACTTAATTACTCTAACCTTAATATTAAACAACTCTACAGAGTCTAAATCTAACTGATTAAATTCCTGAAGGATATCATTCCCTAGGATACCTAATATATTTAAAATTTCAGAATTCCTCCCTGGGTAATTATTACATACAGAATAACCAGCAGATTTCATATTTTTAACTACAGAAGGCCACATAGGAATTTGTATGGAAAGATTAAAATTTTCCAATGCAAAAAAAAAAAAAAAAAAAAAAAAAAAAAAAGACTAGTCTTTTTCCCACAAGGCATTGTTAAATCAGCAACCAAGTGAAATCCATCACAAACTCTAGCTGGCAACCCAAAAGAAGAAACTAACCTAGATAAAGGAGCAGCACATTAATCTCCTAATCTGCTATCAACAATTTGTTTATTAATAACAATAAACTGGGCTCCAGTGTCTAATAGAAAACAACATATAAAAAATTTCCTACCCCTACCAACTTTGAGGGTAATAAAGGGAACAAATATTTCAGACCCTGATTGACAACTTAATAATTTTTTACCAAGATCCTTACGAGCATGAGGGCAAATTGCTCCATGATGTTCAGATTTATTGCAAGAAAAACATTCATAAGGTAACAATGATTTATTTCCCGGACATTCCGAGGCCCCATGCCTATCACTCAAGCATTTAATGCATAAAGTTAGTTCTTCAGCTCTATTCTTCCTAGATTGCAAAGAATCAAACCTAGTATGTCTAGAAGAGTTATGACCAATTTCTTTACAAAATTTACATCTACCAGAAGATACAAGTTTACTGGTAAATAGAACTTTATTAGAGTCATTTCTAGCAGTAGATCTATTAATAAACTTTGATAGTAGGAAATTACGATCTTTACTTTCAAATTTAACTTCTTTACTTTCATACTTAACTTTAGGTTTTGCACCAGAATTTTCATTATGACCTAAACTAAGGCGTGCAATTATACACTGATAATTATCTAACAACTGGTTAAAATTAGGATAAGAAGATCCTGTAGTTCTAGAGAGTTCTATCAAAAAATTTCTAGGAAGTTTCCTATTTACAATTTTGCTAGTTAGCAATAGAGCAGCCGAATCAACTTCAATCAGATCTATACCAGGTCCCTTCAAGTCAATGAATTTATTATTCAAAGATCTAACCAAAGATTTTACTTCACTAAGGGATTTTACTTCAGAAGTGTTCAAAACTTAACCTATTACTTGATCAATTATGTTATCTTCATCTAGAAAATTAGGATCTAATTGCTTAAAAGCCAAATCAAAACCCTCATCATTTACTGTAATGTTTTCTACTACACTTAATGCTTCACCTAACAAATAACCCTTTAAATAAATAAACTTTTGAGCATTAGTTAGGTTAGGCATACCGACCAAAGCATTATCAAAAGCCTTCTTAAAGTTAAAATAGGCAAAGGAATTAGCTGCATTGTTTTCAAACTTCTGAATTTAAATAGGAGGGAGAGGTAACTTTACAATTTTACTAGAACTATTTTGAGGAGTATTCTTACCTCTAAAAAAAATTTCAAATTTCACTCTACATTCTGACGAAGTTTTCTGTATTTCATAATGATAATCTCTTGCTGCTTGCATAATACTATCTAGTTCATCTTCAGCAGCAATTTCACAAATGCTTGCATCAAAATTCTCAACTATTACTAAATTAGCATCAATTTTGTGAATGAATTCTTGCAACAAATGACCATTAATTTGATCGTCCTTTAAAAAGTCAATATTCCTAACATCAAGAATTATTAAACCCTTAATATAGGCCCTCTTTTTTATTAACTTTTTCATTTCAGCCTCATCCATCTTGAACAATGCTTCTACCCAATACTAAATTATCCAAGGAAAAATCAAAACTTAACTAAATCAAGTCAATGCAAAGCAAGTTATCATCAGTTATTTCCTAATGAAAAAACAGCATATTATGCTAATAGCAAAACTAGGCTAATCAACAGGTTATATAAATGAAAAGGCTACTAAATTAACCTAAGCTTAAATTAATACAGTATAAAATAAGACCGATACTACTCCTTTCCTTATAAGGAATAACAGCAGTACAGGTATACAAAAAATCCTGACATTACAAAAACCAAATGAGCCTAGAGAGGGCAAAAAAAGTACATACTTGACACTAGAACAGCTAAACTAACTTTACCTTTATGCCTTTATAAACAAAAAATCAGCCATTCTCTGCGCCAACTTCAGATTTCCATCATACTTGAGATGAACTCCATCCCTGGCATAAAGTCGTGGGTCGGAACATCCATTAACCCCTTCCATGATGAACAAACTATCCTTACCCTTCAAACAACAGGACGAAAAGCAAACTGAAGTCTTACGGGTATAAAAAAGCACTTATTTAGTTCGAAAATGTTAGAATATTATCTAACTCAATTCAAATAAAGAGTAAGTCTTTATTCTTCAACTTACCTGTACTCGTATAGGGCTGCTATAATCTTAATTCTGGATAGTAGTTCGAACTAAATAGTTCACTTTTAAACGGAAGGAACACACGTTCTAGGGATGCGGCCGACAGTGATTGTGTAACGACTTGAGCTCAACTGACTCTTCCAGTCTGATTCAACTTGAGAACAACTCCGTTTTCTTTCCTTTGTTCGAATACTCTCGAACAATCGTTAAAAAATAAAGAGGGGAAATCAAAACTGTTTCCTTATAAGGAATATATTTAAGATTTAATTAATTAATTCAATTAGAGTACAAAAAGGGGAAAGTTAAAAATTTACATTTAATATTAACAAATGGCAATCATTCAGTTTACTTTCCGTCCATGACCGAACACCAAAACAAAACAGAAAGAACGACCTAACTAGTTAATTCGACTATTTCCTATGAATGCAATTACCATTCTCCATTCAACTATTTCTACAGATTTAATAGTTCCTCCACACTGATATTACTCTCCTGTGTCATCGTCGCAGTCGTCGTTAACAGGCTTTTCGTTCTTCTCATTTGGAATTTCTACCTCTACAATATCTTCTTGTTCCTGGATCTTTTTTCCTTCTCTTCCTGATAAATCATTTCCGGTCCTTCTATTTAGGTTGATTTCTGGGAATTCTTCTTCACTTAACAAGGGTCTACTCATTTCATTCTCACAATCCTTTATCGTGTGTCCTTCTCCTCCGCACCTACAGCATGTACGTAGTTATACATTATAAATAAAGGACATAGCATAACCATGGCTTGTAATGGAAGAAGGGATATTTTCATTTAACCGCATTGCAGCCGTCCGAACACCTGTTAATAATCATTTGAAGGGCCCATATGAAAACCTGTTTTTTTTTTTTTTTTTTTACATTCTCATCTTTTTCATATCTCGACAAAACTAGAGTTAAAACATCTTGTGGCATTTCGAATGGTGCATTCCTTATTGATACGTAGGTTATCGATGAACTTAAGATTCTTAACTTAAACAATTCCACTCTTGTCTAAACTGAATTCCTTGTCTTCATATCTCTCCATCAGTTTCTTAAATACGGTACCACTTTTACTATTACTCTATTTCTACTCACCGACTGCACACCTATTACTTCATCCAGAGCGAGTCCCATGCTCTTGAAAAGGGCATCACTCACTAATTCCATTGTTGGATAAACTGTAAATTACAATCCAAAGGAGTCTGTCCTGACGTTTATTTATCCTTCAATAGATGGCAGTAGACCGGGATTCGGGTATGCCAGTTACTTTCTACCGTGTTCACTTATTATAGGTCAATAAATAGTTCAATACACCGAAAAAACACCAATAAACAAAGTCACTATATTCAAGCCCTATTAATGAGTTACTACATTTTCAGCGTAGCCTTCCTATAGAACACTGGAAAAACTACTCAACCGTCCAACCGTCGTCTGAATACAAACACAACACTCAGCTACATATATAAAGTAAATTATTCAGCTTGACATCTAAATTTCCCCTTCATCATTGTTTTGAGCAAAGCTTGCTGTCTTCCTCACTTCAATTCATCGGTGACTATCTTTATTTGCCTCTTACTTTAATTTATTGCTTTATTCTCAAATACACATTAAAAATCAATCGCCTTGCATTCATCAGTCATCTATATTTACATTGATTAGTCCATCTGCGTTTCTGTCTACATTTATAACCTTAAGTGCAGTTTATATCATTCTTAATTTTCTTTTACAAATAATTTTCAAACTCTTTCAAGAATGTCTAGAGTTTTTCTATACTGTCTCCTATTAGTACTATGTCATCTGCAAGCTGTAAATAGCTACTCAGTATCAATGCATTACCAATTTTCTTAATCCACAAATTTCAACTGTTAATGTCTATCGTCCAACTTCTCAAAGGCATCACTCCATCCATAGAAAAAATAAACATCCATGAATGCATAGGACCTGACATATCAAATCGACTTCTACACCACACTGATATCAAGATTAAGAAGATTACGAAGACTCCTCCTCAAGAAATAAGGATTCTTTGGAATACATCCAAAGTCTCAGTGAATCAAGCTGATTATAGTCTGATGTTTATTCTCGTTCCAACGAGATGTAGATCTTTTGTTGGGTTCAAATAAGGACCATATTAACTGGAGATATTCAATCACAAATGAATACTCCGCTTCTACCAACAAAACAATACAACTCACCTTCAACAATTCTAGCATAATTTTTTTTTTCTAAACTCATATCTGCTTTGTACATCCTTTTTACATTACGAGTGAAATTCCCACACTACTGTTACATGATAAACAAATACAGCACACCCCATTGGTTGTCTCAAATACACAGTGTGGAGGGGTGTCTTTATTTAAAAAAAAAATCCGTTAACAAAAGTCGTTAATACGATATATACCACATCCTAAAAAAAAAGAAAAAAAAAAAGAAAAATTGCATTGGATGAACGAATACTGGCCCCTTGTTTCCCATACTAGACGAACGTCTATAAAAGTCACTGTAAATACCACACTCAATACCAAATTAACCAAGCATATTAATATAATGTTATGGGAACCTGTGCTTTAATACGAGCACCGTCTATTGCACAAGCCTAAACAGTCAAAAAGGCATTTTCACTGTAGTGTTCCGTGTCCCGACGGTAAATTCATGGGAAATTTATAGAAAAACACGGGACAACATTTGTGAAAAAAAAAAGTGTTATTGCAGTAAATTATGTGCTTTCAACGAATATGACCTTCATTTCCACTGTAAATAAGACGTTCTACCTTATGGACACCCGGCCCCCCTCTTCCCTAAGGATACAGGTGGGAACCTGGGATTTTCGGTGTGCGAGAGCAGGACAAAACATGATTATTTAACACTTTTGAGATTTTTAAAAGGGTATAACATAACAAACCTACCTAACCTAACTTAGCAGTTCCCACATTCAGTAACTAAATTTGACAATCAGTCCATGCCACAATGTGGTATGGTTATAAGCCATCGTAATGATCGTTGTCTTCTTCATGTATTTAAGAGCAATACAATTCGCAGTTTCTTTATTCGGCCGGGGTCATCATCTCCTAGCAAGACACCCAGATCCCACTTCCCGGGTCACCAACCTTCACAGGTCACAAACCTTCCCGGGACACAAACTAAAAGTAAATCTGTTTATTCTTGGTAATCTTTACAGAAGCTTTGCAGTAGGAAATATGCCGGTCTTCCCTAAGAGAAAAGTTAGAATCGCACTTGGGACACTTTAACCTTTGAGGGATAACACAACGAACTTTTGAAAAATTATTCACTACACAAAAAGTACCATGAAACTTGGCCATAGCATCGAAATAGCCAAAAGACCAACCATTACACTTTGCTACTTTCAGCTCCATTAGCCTCATCCAACACGTAACATAGCGACAAAGGGACTGAAGTATTGTCTTAGAAAACGGGGTGTGTTAATGAACTGTCTACGTCACACCCCAGCATACATACATGCCCAAATATGGTAAACTTTGTCAGATTGTAGGCATGGTAGAAGAATGACATAATGCGCAGGAAGTATAAACTCGCCATGGAGCAACAAGGAAGCGGCTTGTGCGTAGAAGTATAAACTCGTAATCGCGCAAAAAAACATGCACAAACGCACAAACGGGGGCAGAAACATCCGACTTGCAGAATGTAAACAAAAGAGCGAAATAAACATTTCACAGGAAGAGGATCCCCATATTATTTTGCAATTTTTCATGGATTTATTATGCATCTCAGAGAATAGATTAGAGAAAGCATAGAGTAGAAAATGTCAGTTATATCATTATTTATTGATTCGCTAGTAAATTTTCCCCACCCAAAACCCCTAGTTCCTACTAGGTGGCCTCCATCACCATAGGATATATTTGGGTATATTTTATTAACTATTTGTTTACGAGGGAAATGAAGGGTCTTTTCGAAGAAAACGGGGAGCTTTTGAAGAATAGCGGTCCCATACGAACATGGGATCTTTATTCTTCAAAAGGATAAAACTGAGGCCCGCATTGTTAAAAAGGGATTTAAGGAAGAACAACCGCCGAGGATATGAAGCAATAGCATGATTGGTTGTCAGTCTAACCTAACCTATTTGATTCTTTTGGTTTTGAAATCTCAAAACAATGTTTGTGCAATTAATTTCAACTTTTTTAATTTTGTTTACAATAAACTGGGTATATGTATGATAGCGGCCACCTTTATGTATTATGTAGAATACGGTAGTGTAAGGGGGTCGCAGGGGGCGTTAGCACCCCCACCCTGTTGAGTAAGTAGGTAAGGACACGGCTTTTAGGTTAGGTTAAGGGGGAAAGTTTAGGTTAGTTGATGTCTGTCCATAATCAACGTGTGAGGAACTGGCCGCTGATATACTTAGGCTCCCAATAACCTGTTACTTTTAATTTTCCATGCATTTTAATTTGATATATATTTTATGTCTATGTATTATTTTTCTACTTACAAAATGAAGTCATTTCTCATTAATAGTAGTTTCATTTTCCTCGTTATATTCACCAGGTCCAAACTGGGACCTATAATATTCAAAAGGCCCAAACTGGGACCTTTAATATTCAAAAGGCCCAAACTGGGGCCCCTATTCTTTAAAAGGTCCAAACTGGGACCCATATTCTTTGAAAGGGTTAAGTGAGACCGCTATTCTTCAAAGGCCCCGAAAACGGGAGTTTTTCTAAATATACCCCAAATTTCTTATTATCAATGTTTGTCCCGTGTTTTTCTATTATAATACTATATTCAGTAACTCAATTGGACAATCATTCAATGCCACCATATGGTATGGTTATAAGCCATCGTAATGATCGTTGTCTTCTTCGTCTATTTCAGAGCAATACAATTGGCAGTTTCTTTATTTGGCCAGGGTCATCAACACAGATCAATATTGTTACAGTCACATTCCACAAGCAGTCCAAATTACCGATCTAAGGTTATCAATCTCATATGGAAATAAAAGACAGAAGTGCGATCTGCAAATAAACATAAGAACAAAAACACTTATAAACGCTCCTTACTAACTAAAAGATCGCACTGTAATCAATGAAAAATAACAAACTTGTTCTATCATTCACAACTACGCCAAGCAAAGGTAACAAAATTGTTCTAACTGTTGAAAATAAATCAGCTTTCAATGCTGGCAAGAATATCATAATGATAATCCAGCATTTACAACACAACTGCTTCCTGCTGCAGTCAATCACATTATTCGCTCAAGACATTCATCACTGTCCTAATCTTTAAAAAAATGTAAACAAACAACCTCAATTATACCAACAGTCTTTCTTACTATAAACAATCATTACATTCTCTCTCTCTCTCTCTCTCTCTCTCTCTCTCTCTCTCTCTCTCTCTCTCTCTCTCTCTCTCTCTAAAATAATTTGGCAAATAACGAAAAAAAAAAAACAATGCTCCACAACAGTTCTTTATCTATCAATCTTTCTTTCTTGTCTTATATCATTAAACAAATATCAGACCAAACACATTCCCTGATAGATGAGATAACATTATTAGGCAATAATTCTAGTGCCTTTATCCTTGTAAAACGGAAATTATTCCTAGTATACATATCTTACACACCTTGTCAGCCTTAATACTACTACTATATTACACCAAATTAATGGTGATCCTGTCGAACCATGGTAACTTCCACCAATCTACTTCCTCATCCATATGCTCTACCCTCTCATATTATCTGAGAAACTAATTTCTTTACTATTTTCTGTCTTCTATATATAGTCATACTTATATGTTCATAATACTAGGTATGCAGTTAACTTTTATGATTATGAAACCAAATATTTCTTATCACCAGGCCTCCTTCTGGACTCATTTTCACATATTTTCTCATGTCTCATTTTCTATAAGAACTTTATACGACCAGCAACGTCATTTTACTTTCTACTTTTGTATTTTAATCATCTAGCAGTCTAGCTCAAACCACTTTCAATGTATCCAAATCCCGCTTATCGATATCTAAGGATTAGACTTTTCCGTATTTTTTTTCTTTCATACAAGGTTTTTTTTTTCTTTTGTATTGCAATTATTTTAGAAATTACAACAAATAAAAATAAAACTCAATTCAAGATAAACAGAAATATCCATGAACGGAAACAACGAAAGTTTTACTTTTAGCGAGAGTGGTAAATAAATATTGATTGAAACAGGGTTGAGTTAGCCAATTGTGATCTTTTTTCCCGTACAGCCTACAATATAATTCATGAATGATATAGGAGTCACCTTGGTGCGATAATTTCCCTCTAGCAATAATCCTAAGCATAACTTATACGACACAATGTCTGTAAGAATAAATGTTATAGATTACTTCATCATGCTTAATTTACTAGTTTTATAACCAGAAAAAGTTTCTGGCATCTTTAAATTCATATATTAGCTTCTACAGTTTCAAGTCCATGAACATTTATGTCTCTATCAAAACAATTTATATATCCCATTTAATTACCGTAGTCTATAATATACAGCAATTTTGTAAATAATCTCCTTATACATCACTAATTACCAATAACTCTTACATCATCAGAGAGAGAGAGAGAGAGAGAGAGAGAGAGAGAGAGAGAGAGAGCAATTCGTCAAAATCATGTATAGTGTATATATATATATTTATATATATATATATATATATATATTTATATACATACATATATATATATATATATATATACATACATATATATATATATATATGTATGTATATATATAAATATAAATATATAAATATAAATATATATATATATATATATATATATGTACAGTATATATATATATATATATATAGTGGGGATGGTTGGATAAGTATCGATTTAAAAGCTCAAGACAGAGACGATTGGCGAAATCTAACTGAAGCCTTTACGTCTATAGAAGATGATGATTATATGACACTAGGAATTGGGAAAAAAATACGACAAACGAAACATGCAAATTATATCATAAGAAGCAAACGAATAGTGTTTGGTTTTCTATTTATGGTAAAGTGTTTTCATTATGTGTATGCGTGCGCGTGTTTGTGTCAATTGTATAATTTCCTATATTTCTTATTACTTACTCTTATTTATTGTTCTAGTGAAGCACTAAAATGCCCACGACTGTCCAAAAATATCACGGCAAATACAATGCTGTGTTATGGACAACACGTGACCATCCAGGCATTGCTAGGAAAGTGCCACTGACTCATCTAGGATCACCCAAGATCGCCCAGGACAAGGCTTTTTCCCCAGAGAACCTGATTTACTTCGGGTATTTTTGACATGCAAAACCAACTGGGGTGATATCCCGGATAATCACAGACCTTCCCAGATGGCGTAGGACTGTCAAGGAGCCCCTATAGATTTCTTCCAGGATCGCCCTAGATTAGGTCCTTGATGGCAAGGGACAACCCCTGTAGCATTAGCAATTAAGAGGCATGGCGGAGGGGAAATTATTTCCATTCCAATTACAAAAACATGAATGTGTTAGGATTATGTGTGGCATGCAACAAGATTATCTCAGGTTTAAGAATATGTATATAGGTACAGTTTTTCGGTGTTTATTTGTGTAATCCCATCCTGACAGTTGACTCTCTTTAAGTATATTCTTGGAATCTATAATTGTAGATACTTATGACAAAGACAAAAAAGCCAGTCCTTTTATATTAGGTTGCCAGAGACTAAAATGGAGAAAAATTCTTCAAGGCCACATCCATTCCTCATTGACAATGGCCTGGGTTAAAGGGGGGCACAGTGATTGATTCTCTACTTGATGGTTAGGATTGGATGTTCCTAGAATAAACGGTCTATGTTGAAGGAATCCCACAAAAAGCAATTGTTGGAGATTCTGATGGACACATTCAATGTGGATATATGATGACGATAGAACCATAAAAGTCCTCCCACATGCAACCTTTCTGCAAGATTGATAGGTTAGCAACTGTTTTTTAGGAAGGAAGACATGTTTTGGAAAATATCATCTTTAGTTATTGCCCTTTCAGTGGACAGCTAAAAATTTCTATCAGGAACGTTACTATCTATACCAGTCATCAAATATCACTAAGAACTCGCCAGATAGACATTTGGGAGCAAAATTATGTTTAATTTGGAATTATTTGTTTTGCTTGTGGTATCCAGTGACCAGTGAATGTTAGTGTTTCCATTAGGCAGCCGAAGGTCATTGCCATGGTAACCAATTGTTACCAATGACAGATAGATAGTATCTGTTATATTGATTTTACTTGTCTTACTAGTGTGCTGCAAGATGAATAATCTTAGAAGGAAAAAATATTTGGGTTTTAGCTGCCTAAATCATGAGAAGGCTAATGTTTAAAAAGTATGCAGTATAGTAGAACAAATTAAAATCTAATGTGAACTTGAATAACATTTTTCCTGTTCAGCAGTTAGGTACTAGCAATATTATTGTGAAATAGTAGGTTGGACAGGGCACCAGCCACCCTTTGAGATACTACCGCTAGAGAGTTAATGGATCCGTTGACTGGCCAGACAGTATTATATCTAAACTAGTTGATAATATTAATGCTAACAGTATGAGATTGATTATAGGCCTCAGTAAGAAAATGTATGGATAGAAGCTGGAAATTAAAGTGAAAAATACTAGCTAGACACTAGAATATAAGGAGAGTCACCAAGCCAGGACGGGATCATAAATGTTGTGTCAAAAAAGAAAACAGTATTAGATAATATGCTAGCAGCTATCTGCCAAGGCTTTTAAACAAGATATAATCAAGGCTACTGTTAAAGAAAGTAAAGAATTGAATTAAAAAAGGACTAAGGATTTGTAGTTAAGGACTTGACCCAGTCTCTTCTAAAGGTGCATTTCTAATATCAGTACTTATATAGTTCTAAGATACTTTCCGTTATAATCTTCCTGGCTATTGCTGCTATCAACCTCAATGTCTTATCTACTGAAATAAACAGAGAAAGTTACACTCATATATGTAATATATTAGAATAGACATTGTTTTGATTCGAAAACATACAAAAGGATATAGAGACACTCCATTATTTAGGCAGACATCTTTTTATCATTCAAAATCTGCCCATTAATATTAAAGGAAGTACCTAAATTATTATTCCAAAGAATTTATTTATGTCCACCTCGAATGTTTACCCACATCTCATTTCCAGATTAATTGTGGAAACATTGTTATACAATGGATACTGTTTTTACTTAGTATATGTGTATTGCCAGTCGGGTTCTTGCTCTCAAAATGAAAGAGAGGCCTTTTTTAATGAAGACATTTTTCCTTTGTCACAAATTAACCCAATAAATATATGAAATTTAGGGGTACAATAATGTAGTGGGAAAACCGTTGAAAAGCAGGGCACATGGTTGGCAACGTCTCACAGCCTCATGGGAAAAAAATATGTTCCCATGAACGGCACAGTTAAAATGTTGAAGTAGCAAAGCTAGTCTGAGGTTTTCCTGTATTCCCACAGGTACACACCAGAGTGAGGGAGGCGGACTGGACGTGCAACGGCCAGATGCGATTGCATCATGCGCCGCTGCTACCAGTCATGAGGGGACCCTAACAGCCTCTCATCAGGTAAAACACCATATAATCTGTAAAGAAGTCAGCTGTCGAGGAGAGGTCCAGCAGCAATGGAGGAGCATTGCTCAACCTTTGTTTATCTAAAATACCATTCATTGTGATTTGGACCTTTAGCTTAAACATTCCCCTCCGTGTTCCCTTCCCTTTGCGTAAATTGATCGATTTTTCCTTTGAAACTGTTTATTTGTTATCTGAATCTTAGGAGAAATCACGAGCATAACAGTAAAGTGAAGCTACCCAAGATGTTCCTAGTTCAAGTAAATTATTTAAGTTTAAATGAAAAAACTAATTTGAAGAAAGCCCTTTATCCAGGTTTCATTCATATTAAAATTTTTAACTAGTACTGAACACTAATCGCTTCTTTATCAGGCCTCGTTTCCAGTTATTTTGACTTTATTTTAAATGATGTTACAAGTCACAATTTGGTGGCTTGCGGCGCGATATAACCTAGTAAAAACAGAACTAGAAGAAACAGAAAGAAACAAGTGTTAAAAAAATTGTCTAAAAAAACAACTTATAGGAACGTAGTGTTCACATTAGAAGAAGGCAAGAAGAAGGCCACAACAATGAGAACAGAGAAGAAATAAGAAGAAAAATAAGAAAAAACGCAAGAGTGAAAGGGGAACGCATGCGAAATATGCGGCAGATATTCCGAGGAAGCAAACGTTACCAGATAAAATAAAGACAAGAAAAGCTGAGCAACAATAATGGAAGCTATTTATCTCTTGAAAAAACATATGAGGAACCTGGTGTAACAGTTAATCTCCACAGAAAGAATTAAGAAGAAAATCCGGATGTTGATATCTGCGATAGCAACCACAAGAGGTGGCAGAGAAGCACCACTCACGGAGAACCACCAGAGTAAAGACTATAATTCCCTCCTGTTGAGGTCGAGTCGGGCTGTCGGGAAAAGCAAACTCTTAAGGAAGAAAACGCTGAGACAAAAACAACTTAGGAATACAGCCTGCAATAATTATGGCAGGGAGGAACCTGTCATGAGGAATTACTCTTGTCCCCGAGAGGGCGACATAGCAATATTACTGTGGGAAATGGGGATGCTACGCCCATTTTCCTGTCGTAGAAGCAATAGCATGGCGACTCGCCATCTGAAATGGTAGCCAGGACCTTTTTATGAGCCCGAATCATCCTCTCATCAGAAGCGGTTGGGCTTCCCATAAATACTTTAATAATGAAGGTTCTCGGCGTCGATTCAAGAGCCATAACCCATAATTGCTAAGGAAAACTCCAAAAGTTTGGAAGATGACCCTGACAGCAACTGTAGGCAGAAAACCTAAGGCAGCCCACAATAACCCACCACAAAAGTAACGTGGTACCAAGATCTGTTATTTTCATAAATAACGATTGTGTTGTAAAATGTCCTAAAAATAAGTAGAGTAACAAGGTTGTCATTTTTTTTTTCAAGAATTTCTAAATTAAAATGAAGAACTCTATTTTTCATATATTGATAGAAGAAAGTAACTAGTCGCATAGAATGTTTTTAGTTTTAAAAATTGAATAAAGACTATTTTTCATAAGAAAAAGTAACTATTGTTCTTGTTGCTCTATGCATAAGGAAATTGGTTTTTTGCATTGTATAATTTGTGGGTTTTAACTGCATGATTTCTTTATTTGCAGTGATGAATTTTTTGTTTGATATTTATAACATTCGTGGTAGAGTATGTTGAATGTGATTTTGAAAAACGAGTGTGATAGCAGGTTGGAGATTTCTTTTTTTAAAAACAGAACAATGATAACAGTTATTCAATTCAAGGGAAAAATGTTTAAGTCATAATTGGGATGCAGGATATTATTAGATATTGCTTGTAGTTCAGTGATGAAATGTAACTGTATGAAATTCTTATGATGTTACCTTTGCGTAGGTACTCAATTAAATTATAGAAAGAAAGTGAAACTTAGATACGTTGATTTTAAAGAAACTTTTGTTGTCATATTTGCCCCTTACATCACACGTCCGTATTGCCGATCGATTAGTATTTCATTCGTCACGAGATGTTTACAAAGAAAATGTTAAACACGTGTTTTGTAACAGTTTATCCAGGGTTATCCTGAATGGCGACCATGAAATTGTTAACGTAAAGTAGAAGTAATTTCAGTTGCTGACAGTCCATGAAGTAATTCTTGACTCGACACAGTAGTGCATTTTGGAAGACCTAGCATTTAACTCAATCCAATTCAAGTGTTCCATAAATGATTCGACTTGCAAATGGTTTGTTCTGATTATTGTTGCTAAGACAAGATGGGATCTGAATCAGATAAAACTGGTCAATGGCACCGTATCAATTAGGAAAGTGACGTTAAATAATGTAACAGGGAGCATGAATGAATCCTAAAATATAAAAGACATCCGATTCAAGCTTAGATGAAATGAACAAAGTTAATATTGAGCCTGTGTGGATCTCTGGGTAAGCATTATGACGTAATAGATGCTGAATGGGCAAGTTCCGTGTGTAATGTTGATACTATGATGAAAAGAAAAATAAGATTTTAAAGAAACGTTGTTTTCCAACTCCTGTCTCATCTCCGTTAGAAGCCGAGACACAATTATAAGTCTTCACACTGCTTTTCTGTTACTCCAAGGGCATCTAAGCTTCTTGCAAGCTTTATCACTTCTTACCTTGGTTGACGGGTACTTGCAGAGGAAGAATAGATTGGCTATATACATGAATAATGCTCTCAGACCTGCCAAATCTTTCCTTGAGCAAGTCAACAACTGTTCTATAGCTGACACTGGTGTGTGGCACGCCTTAACTGGACCGTCTAACAGGTACATTAACCTACTAATAACTGGCAACTCTTTGTTATCTAGGTGAGTCGAAAGCTGGACCTAGAAACTCTGCCACTAGGTTATTTCTCCATGAAATCTTGGTAATTTTAGTTTTGGCAGTCTTACATGAATGGATGCTGCACTTCTAGGACTTCCAGGGTCGTCGTCATTGCTGCCTTTTACCGAAATACCCTTAAATCTATTTTCACATGCCTAGCTCTACAGTATGTCATGCAGCATCTACTTGTTATAAGTAAATTTGTAATTCCTCTGGTTCGAGTTCCATTTATACTTATCCTGTACTTTTTCTAATTGACAAAGTCTTTTATCTATCTCTTCTAGAGACTCTCAAAGAAAATAGGGAAAATAGAGGATAATTGTAGAAAAGAGGGAAAATGCCAAAATACCTGCAGATAACAAATGTAAATGTTTCATTTAGTAATTTATCAAGAAAAAGTATGCGCTTAACTGAGCGACAGTTTGAGTAATAAAACATATTATGATAAGATTATCCTATTGTTTAGAACATAATTTGAGTTGTGAAGTAATTATGAGTTGAAAGTTATCTCTCCTTAGTGATTCAATATTTGCTAAAGAAGGGAAAAGAGATGAGATAGGAGTAAAACCAGTTCCTGTGTCAGGCTATGCTGTGGAAAGGAAATGAGAAAATGATTTGTGTATTTTATTTATGATTGCATAATCGGTCGAATCCTTGGAGTGATTTGAATATTTTAGACCTTAAAATTTTTTAATGACAGAGTTAAGAGATTAGCTGATTGATTTCCTGATTTGTGTAAGTTTCAGTAACTGTTGGTGTAAACAAGAGAGACTCTTATTGATATACCCATCACTTTGAAAACAATTATTTTGTAAAGAAATCATATTGAGAATTAGTAGTTTGCTTCGAGATAAAGTAAGATTTGCCAAAAACGGCTGCATCAGGTAGAAAAGAAAATCGCTCTAAAATTTGGGAAAGGTTATGGATATTCCCGGTGAAGAACAGACTATGGTGTCAGATGTGTATAAATGTGATCGAGTGAGAATTTCTTTCAAGACGTGTTTGTTTGCTTTATTGCTATGTATTTGATGGTATTTATTTTTCGCGGAGTCCAATATTTGCATGGTATGTATACTTTATGAATAAGGTAATAGTATTTTAAGAAATAATATTTACATGATGTGGACGATTGTAATTACTGAATTGACGATTTCTTAAGTTGAGTTATTTTTTATGTTGTTTAAGTTCCCATTACCTTGTAGAATTTGAGTTATGTGAATTTTGAGATATTATATAAGATATGTAGTTATGTCAATGTCCCGGGATTAGTCAGACCTATTGGAAAAATGTCAAGTAACAAATAACCAGTATTAGGGGAAAAGATTTATTTATCAGAAAAGTTAAGCTGAAACATTAGATAATTTTATCTTGTGGGGATTTGTTGAGATTTTAGCTGTGTCAGATTTGTGTGTTGAGTAATATTGTTCATTGTGAGAACTTTCGTGACTAGGGCAGGATGAGAGTCAGCTGTTTTGTAGTAAAAATGCATCGTAGCCTACATGAAGAGTAGCGTTCGTAGAGTAAATAGGAGATATACCATAGAGAGAGGGAGAGAGAGAGAGAGAGAGAGAGAGAGAGAGAGAGAGCCGTTAGTGAATATGGAATGGAAGAGAGAGAAAGAAGAAATTTTGCTAAATCGGGATATGAAAGAGAGAAAGATGTTGATGAATCAGAGAACAAACAAGAGAGAGAGAGAGAGAGAGAGAGAGAGAGAGAGAGAGAGAGAGAGACCAGTGTTAGATTTTTTTAAATTTTTTTTTTGCATTGATTCACCCTCAGAATTTTGAATGTCATAAGATAGTTTAACTGAATTGGTTTTGGTAGATTTGATGTCACTTAGTGAAGGTTAAAAGGTACAGATTAGATTGGGGTGTCGTTGACATCACAATTGCAGTTATTAGGAGTTAGATTGAGAGTAGTAGTGATGTAGGGCTGGCGTCGAGGTTTGCTCTTAAAAAGAGCAAACCTCTCTCTCTCTCTCTCTCTCTCTCTCTCTCTCTCTCACTCTCTCTCTCTCTCTCTCGTTTGTTCTCTGATTTATCAACATCTTTCTCTCTTTCATATCCCGATTTAGCAACATTTCTTCTTTCTCTCTCTTCCATTCCATATTCACTAACGGCTCTCTCTCTCTCTCTCTCTCTCTCTCTCTCTCTCTCTCTGTCCTGAGGTCGGTTCCCTGGTGATACGGGCAAGGGTGGTCGTCGCCTCAGAGTTCGGTATGCCTTCTCTGGTTGATGACTTGTTTGGTACTAGGAATGAGTTTAGAGCTACCTCAGCAGTCTGGCTCTGGGGACCCCAGGTATACTCAGATAGACCCAGACCTATGTACAGAGTAGGTATTTGTAAGATGTGCACAGGTTTTGATGTTACATTTATTGATGTTGAATTTACTGGTTTTTTTATTTATTGGTGATATTCGGTTGATGATAATTTTAGTCGTATTAATGTTTTCCTTATTTTGTATACAATGAATTAGTTTCTTTACTCATCTGAGCTATCTAGGTAGTTCGGTTTTTTTTTTTTCAATGAAATTCAGGATTCCACTGTTACTATAGCGGGATATCGTGTTTTTAAATTTTATATCGTATTGTAATGCTGTGTAAAATGCAATGATTGCTGTCTCAGTATATCAACACCTACAAGCTACAATGGTCTCAAATTCCTGTTCCCTTGGAATGGCATCATTCCTCACAACAACTTGCAGTCTCGAGACTTCAGCATTCTCTTTGCGATTATGTATTTTTGCTGTTCGATCCTTTTTATTCATGCCTTGTCACTTCTAAATGTGTTTTTTTGGGCATGTTACTTTACATTTGAAATTAACACTTAATGTGTTATTAGCATTTAAACATCGATGGCATCCTCTGGATAAACTGAGCTCTGGTTAAGTTCCAAGGGAAGACGAAAATAGAATTTGTCTCACATTTATTCTTTTTAGTGTTGACGCGTTTCTAATTACACTATTACTTGTGATTCTTAATTAGAATTACATTGATTGAATTACAGAATTAAACTTGAAAAAAAACTTTAGTGCGAAACGTAGAGCAAAAAAAAAAAAATATTTTGTAAACTCCAAAATCAATTACCAAATATTGATAAATACAAATTTTAAGATCATTTGAAATTGAAAGTTTCATGATTAATTTTGAAATAATCGAATGATTTATTACAAGAATTTACAGAATTTCACGACTGATCTCACAAGCTTCTTTCCTTTTCAATGATGCTTACGGTTCTAACCTTGAAACTGGATGGACATCTGTCCTTCAGGGCTGTTATCTGTAGTCTTACATAAGCTAAGCTAGGAGGCTTTATTACCCCGACATAAAACTGAGTTGAAAAAATAGCAAAAATAAAAAATAACAGCGTTGATATCAGATACCACTCCCTTTCAAGTGGCACTGTTCCTTATGACCAAGGTCTATATACATAACTTATATAGACCTTGCTTATGATAAATTAGGGTTTCAATTCGACAAAGTAGTTTCTGTGCTCCCATCCTAGCAATTCATGCCATTTTGTTTCTTTCTCTGACAAAGTTTCCGATTCCGCTGTTGAAATGGAGTTAAGTTCGTTTTTTCAAAGCTGGTCTCCTTGAGCAACGCTGTCTTAACCGAGAGGCTTACTCACTCCTTCAGAATATCAAGACCTGCAACCTACTGTACGTTGGTCCCAGATTTCAATTCCCTTGGAATACCATTACTCCTTACCTCAGCCGGTAGTTTCATGGATCCAGAATTCTGTCTCCAATGAAATGTCTGCTGAACGTCCTTCCAGGTTATCCATGCATTGTCCCTATGACTATGGTTTTGGGCATGCTACATTACATTTACAGTTATCATATATTGTCTTATTTGTGTCTCAAAAATCGAAGACGACATCTCTCCTTATAAGCTTACCTACAGTCAGGCTTCAGGATGAATATTTAGTGTCTACACGTGTTTAGAAACCCTTTTTCACATGAACATTGGTGAAGACTACGTTGGTAGATTGATGTATTCGTACGGCAATATAAAGTTATATCACTGAAGATCTATAATAGAAAGATATCTGGATATTTCGAAATTGAATAACAAATGATTGATAAAGGATTCGTAATAATTTGAAATGGATAATCTC
>NC_090745.1:72381610-72384110 GCF_036898095.1 Palaemon carinicauda
TCAGACTCTACATAAGTTTAGTGAGAAAAAATCTCCAATAAATTTAGTAGTTTGGCGAACAAATCCGTCAAAAGGATATTGGGAGTTAAATAGCAGAACATGATGAGAAATGAAACTATAAGAAAGATTACTTGAGTGCCATATGTTGCTGATACCATGATGAAGTGTAGATGGCGATGATTTGGGCATGCTCTTCACTCTCCCCAAGAGAGGTTAGTTCACCAAACGTTTAACTGGGCTTCATATGGCACTAGAAGAGTTTGAAAACCCAGGTCTACATGTCTGAGTACTATGATGCGTGAAGTAGAAGATGATGAATGGGGAAGTATTGAATTAAAAGCTCAATACAGAGACATCTGGTGAAATCTAACAGAGGCCCTTTTCGTCAACAGGCGTAGGATGAGATGATATATATATATATATATATATATATATATATATATATATATATATATATATATACGTATATATATATATATATATATATATATATATATATATATATATATATAGTATTCATTTCCTTCAAAATTCCCTGTTATTTGTTCTTATTACCTGACACTGTAACTGCATTTATTCTGCCCGAAGAGCTTTCTGTATCCCAAGACGATAACAGTAATTGACGTATATCATGAGAGTATACAAATTAAAGTTGGTATGTTGGCCAAGGCACCAGCCACCCGTTGAGATACTAGCACTAGAGAGTTATTTGTTCCTTTGTCTATACATATTTTGCCCTATTCTTTACACATTTTCCTCTTTCCTAATACATTTGGCAAAACTATGATAAGCAAAAAATTCTTATTCACTCAGGGGGTTAACAACTGTACGATGATTATTCACTGGCAACTTCCCATTATGTTAAGGGTAGAAAAGATTCTTTGGCTATGGTAAGCTGCTCTTATAGGTGGACACTCCAAAATCCGGCCATTGTTTTCATGCCTTGGTTAATGCCATATTCTCTGCACCATGGTCCACTATCTGTTTCATTATTTCCTTTCTTTACTGGGCTATTTTCCTTGTTGGAGCGCTTGGGTTTAAAACATCATGCTTTTCCAACTAGGTTTGTAGCTTAGTTAATAATAATAATAATAATAATAATAATAATAATAATAATAATAATAATAATAATAATAATATTAATAATAATAATAATAATATTATTATTATTATCATAATCATAGAACATGCAAAATAGTTTCCCCTCCAATCTTATACAATTGCTGTTTTGTGTTTCTCCCCTGTGATGAAGGGCAATTCCATTATAGCTCCCCTCATCTTGTATGCAAAGTGGGTCACATTGCACTGCTTAGCCTCTATTTCTTTTTTTTTCAGGAGATTGAAATGAGGCTGCAAATAATCTTTGTTCACTCTACTAATCTGCGTCATTTCTTCTATTTCCTTCTAAGAAAATTACAGTGAATTGGTATTTTGAAACACTGGTTCAGATTATCATTCCAATCACTCTAATTTTAAATTCTCAATCTCTGGGATTTCTTTACTCATTAATTTAAAAGAAAAGATAAATAAATAAAAATAAGAAGAATCAGTTACGAAGAAATACTCTTTTATTACATCAAATACGTTTTACCTAAAAAAATCGAAACTAAGATGTTTATGAGTCATATAAATTGTAGTAAAATGCTTCATTTACATACGCGAAAACTGGCTTAGGGGAGACCGGGACTAGTTGTTACAATTTTACTATTTTTAAATATAATTCAATGTCTAATGAAGGAAACTTAAAGAAATTTATGCTTTGAAAACTTTATTATATATGTTATAATCACATAACCAAAAGGTTATATACTTTTTAGTCCATCTATATAATAGAAAATAGTAGAAAAACTTTTTGAATACAACTCGCCTTATGGGCTAAGTTGATACAATATATAAAAAAAATCACATTCTTTCAAATCCTAAGCAAATCGGTTATTATTTCCTTATATAGAGGTCACTTACATAATGAACGCCTTTATTTCTGCAACTTTCATGGGCCTAATCTTTGCATTTGATGCATTGAGCTTTTTGCTTCCCCGAGTCTGAATTTGACCATTTGCTACCATATGCAAGACACCAATAATCTTCAGTGTTCTGTTTGTTTTTATTTCCACCAGACTTCAGAAACCATTTGTTGTTCAGGTGGTTTTATTCTTAAGCCCTTTTACTTATGAATCCTCATAGTGCTGCTGTAGTTTCATCTTGAGTCGTGTCTGTTAGTATTGCTGTGTTGTGTTTACTTTTGTTGAACCTTTGAGTCTTTGCTGGGCCACCCTTTATAAATGGTCTCAGCTCCTCTGGGTTTATGATATCCCCTGTAGGTCTTTGTTCTGTCTTTAGAGAAGAAGGTGATTAGTGTATGTAACGGCTATCTAAACCATCCTTGTGTTTGCAAGAGGGTCTGGGATCGTATTCACAAGGCTTATGTGTTGGGGAGTTGGATGTTCATAAATAGTTCTAAAGGTAGGTTTTACGTCACCATTATCATCAACATGTCCTC
>NC_090745.1:72389110-72396610 GCF_036898095.1 Palaemon carinicauda
ATAATCAATTCATCTTCATGAGTCAAGAACCAAATTTTCTTATTTTGATAACTAATCTTAAGACAATTGGAAATTCCTAAACCTAAACTTGCAATAGAACCAAAGATGTTAATGCAGCAAAAATAAATGGGTTACGTTTCTCAAGTTTATCGTGTCCTACAGTCCACATCAAAAGGTCACGAGCCTAAGATTCTGCCTCGTAAGTCTTATTTTGCAAGTCGTCAGATAGCATCTCTGCAACTTTTAGTGTCGATGCAAGCGAACTCTCTGTATTAAAAGGAAAATATCTTCTATGCATTTCATTTAATGAGACAGCAAACCTTGAAATGGCGCTCTTTAAGCTAGTGACGTCATTCTCTGGGAGAAAAATTTCTTGCATACGCACTTCAACAACTACGTTACTTGATGTAATAAAAATATCTTCTTGTCTTTCAACTATAGTGCCGTATTTAAAATCTATATTTTTAGTTTTAGAGCTCATCCCACACGAGAAAAATGTCTGAGCGAACAATATCACTCCCAATAACAAAAACTTCATCTTGGAAACCTGTAACGAGAAAAACATATGTAATTACTCCTGTATTAAGAAGAAAAACTTTTAACATATAATGTAATAAAAAAAATAAAAATCTTTCCCTCACTTCTTTCCTTCTTATTTTAATTTCTTAGGTGAGCCAATGGTACGATTCTCTCATCCGTGGGTTGGGATACGTTTTGAACTCTAAACCTATTGGTCGTTAATGTTTCCAAAATGTTAAGTGGAGCTTCAAACTTAGGTGTTAGTTTATAATTGAGTCCTATACGTACATTTACCTGTACATATACATTATCACCCACGGTATATGTTTTAGTTGGCTTCGCTATTTTATCATGATTCCTTTTCATTATGATTTGTGATTCTTCTAAATTCTTTCGAAGGATATCAAAACGACTTTTGCTTGCATTTTTACATTCTTTTAAAGGGTTTGATAGATTAGTTGTAGGTGTTAATACATGGAAAGGCGTTCTAACTGGGGACCTTACAATGCTTCGTTCGGTGACATTTTAATTGATATATGATATGAATGATTCAGAGTACTCAGTACCGCAGGTATTGCAATATCCCAGTTGGGGTCTGATCCCCCTAGTGTTACTCTTAATATACTTAAAACCTTCCTATTTGCTCTTTCCACTATCCCATTCGACTCTGGGTGATATATAATGGTATTCATTTTATTTATGCTAAGGAATTCACACAATGAGGTAAGAAAGTGATTATTAAATTCTCCACCCAAGTCTGAGATTATCATGTGTGGAATTCCATGTTTACAAATGTAACACTCGTAAAACTTCCTAGCGCATTCAATCGCAGTTTTAGTTTTAAGCGCTATTCGTTCTGTGTATCGAGTTAAAGCATCTACAATTACTAAGAGGTGCTTATTTCCTCTGTCTGACTCGTAAAATCCTGTTAATAAATCTAAATGTATCCTTCCAAAGGGTTGATTGGGCACTGGATAAGCCCCTAGGCTGACAGGTGTTTTCGTATGCCCTTTGTTTTCCTGACATGTGCGACAATTAGCTATGTGTTTTTTTATGTCTGTAAGCATCGTATGCCAATAAAACAATGATTTGGCTTTCTGTGACATTAATGAGAACCCTGGGTGTCCATGCAATGGATTTGCATGCAACCAATTAAGGACAGTGGAAATAAGTGAGATTGGTACCACTACCTGGTCGTTAGTTACATGTGGTGTATTGCAGCTTTTCCTTGTCACGGTCCTACAAAGAATATTGTCTTTGATTATATAATTCTGCTGCTTATACTTTATATATTCCTTTTCCTTATGATTGCCTTTCAAAGCATTTATAATTTTTTATAATTTCTGATCTTTTCTTTGCTCAGTCTGTAATAATTCAGCGCTCCAGCCCTAATCTTCTTGTTCAGATATCGTTTTAACAATAGGCATGGATGTTGATATATCTATTAATTCAGCTAAAGGCTCCGTACAAGATGACACGGGGTTGTGTGATAATGCATCAGCAATGATATATGCTTTTCCAGGTAAATACCCGATTCTCGCGCCAAAGTCTTAAATGATCAAATGCCACCGAGTCCGTTTTGGGCTGTTGTTGAAGCCTTTAAAGAAGTCGGTTAATGGTTTATGAATAGTAAGAACCTTAACGGGATAACCGTATATTATGAACTTAAAATGCACTAGTGAATTAACAATAGCTAGCCCTTCCTTGTCTATTACTACATACTTACTTTCGGAAGTTCTCAGTTTTCGGGAATAAAAAGCTATCGGGAAAAATTGTTTTTCATATTGCTGAAGCAATAACCCACCTACTCCTAAGTCTGAGGCATCTGTTGCAATGAAGAATTCCTTACCGAAGTCAGGAAATTTTAAGATAGGAGAACTACACAGTTCATCTTTCAAGGTATTAAACGCCTGTTGATGCTGCTCAGACCATACGAAATCTAAGCCCTTCTTCGTAAGATCAGTTAAAGGAGCGGCTATTATTGAATAATTGCGTATAAAACGCCTGTAATATCCACTACAACCCAGAAATTGCTGGATTCCCTTGACAGTAGTAGGTATCGGAAAGTTACGGAGAGCCGACACCTTATCATGGACTACTTTAAGACCTTGGCTTGATACCATAAAACCCAAATAGACTAATTCTGTTTTGAAAATTTCACACTTACTAATCTTTACCCTTAAGTTATGTTGTCTTAGTCTCTGTAGCACTAGTTCTAATTTACGTAGATGTTCTTCTAAGGTGTTGGAAAAGATTACAAGGTCGTCCATATAGGCATGCAATATATCCCCTAGCAAGTCTCCAAACGCTATGTTAATCATTCTTGTAAATGTTATGGGAGCACAACGTAAAACAAAAGGCATCCGTAAAAATTCATAATGTCCCCTGGCTGTGCTGAAGGCTGTGTATGGGATACTATTTTCTTCTAATGATATCTGGTGAAAGCCTGTAAGTAAGTCCAAACTGGTAAAATATTTATTCTGACCTAACAAAGATAAAATATCGTCAGTACATGGCACTGGGAATCGATCAGGGATCGTCTCCTTGTTTAGGCGACGGAAGTCTACGCAGATACGCCATGTTCGATCTTTTTTCGGTACAACTATTAATGGAAAATTATAAGGGCTGATCGATTTCCTAATGACTCCTTTTTCCAGCATTTTACCTACTTCATCATTTATTTCATTCTAGAATTTCATATGGAGTCTGTACGAGGGTACATAGATAATTTTCTGCTTGTCCTTTAACCTTATTTGATGCTCGATCACATCTGTTTTTCCTAAGGATCCATCCGTAGTGGAAAAAACATCATGATATTCAGTTAAGAGTCCAAAAGTTTTCTGATGAATTTCTTCGTCTTGAATGTTTTTATTGATTTTATTTTCAATAGATTGCAAAAGGGATTCATCCGCAACTGATTGAGCGTGATTGATTTCAGCAACGGTAAGAATACGATGTTTATAAACTTCTACATCCAAGATATGTTGATTTTTGTGAATTACTAAAGTGGTATTTAAATGATTACAGACTTCAATATTACATTGTTGATGTGAGCCTACTGTATAAATAGCTTGTGTGACAGACAATCCATTAGTTTTCAAAGTGTCGGAAAGGATTAATATTTCAGATCCCGGTAATGTTTTCTTTACTTGCACTATTAAATTCGAAGGTACGTTTGGCTCGATAGATTGCGTGCAAGATGATATTACGGGTGAACGAGAATTCTGTTGGGTCGCGTATATTATTTTTTTATTAGTGAGACAAGTTATTGGTTCTTCAACGTACGTCACTGTTTCATTTGTCATCTCCTTTTTATCCAAAACTGATTTTAAGGTATTAGAAGACTTATAGAATTTTCCTTTGATATACACGCCGTGCTTGGCAGGGGCTAATATAATATTTTGATTGCCCATAGATGGATATCCTATAGTTACAGCTGGATACATAATGTTTTGTACAACAACAAATGTATCGGCAAACGTGCGCTTACCGACCTTGAACTGAACATGAGTTACGCCTATTACATTTAATTCATTATTTCCTATACCCGAGAGTCTTACTCCGGATTTTTCTATTGGAAAGTTCGAAAACAACAAATGATGTGTCCTCAAATCCATGATATTACGTGGACTACCATAGTCAAAAAATAATGTAAATGATCTGTTTTCTAAATTCACAGCATATAATGTTGGTCGTAACTCATTTTGGCTTATTATTGTATGAATTTGTTGCAAATCTACGGGAGCATGCACTGATTTACTTAATTCGGCCGTGTGTTTCATAAGAAAATCTATTGCCTCACAATGATCTGATAAAACATTAAATTGATTATACAATACTACTGATGTTGACATGAATGACCTTGACCCAAAATCACTCTCTTCCCCACTGGAGTTAATTATGTGGTATTTGCTTTGCTCTGCACATTCTGAAAATTAGTCTGACCTTGAGAGGTCTGGTTTGACGACCCAGGATCAGCGTTATTCGAAGAACTGTTTGTTTGTTTCGGATTCTGGACTACATTGACGTTTGGCTGTTTCTTCTTATTGAAATGAGGATTTTTCTTTTTATTTCCATATGGAACTGACTGTGGAATTGACTGCGTATTTCTAGGATTCTGTTGTGTCTTACGCGAGTAGCACTGACTATATGAATGAGTCGAACTATTATGTATCGAACAGAATTTCGTTCTGCAGTCCGCAATCAAGTGACCTTGACGTTTGCAATTATAACACGTCATTCCTGCAACTTGACTATTATTAACTACATTTACTTGTTGTGGCTTTGTTTCATTTTTTGCAAAAACTTGGGTTAAGACGGGATCAAGATCAGGACACTTAGACATGTGTTTCTTTATCTGTTTATATACATCCAATTCCGTACTTGCTGGCGTTAACTTTTTATCAAAACACCGCACTAAAGCTTCAGGCAACATAAGTGTCATGCAAGTTAAATACATTAATCGTAAAAAATCTTTCACAGAGATGTTATCTCTAGTAACCCAAGTGGAATTACCTAAAATATCTTGATATTCATTAAGCCTTTCAGCTATGAGAGCTGCTCTCTCAATAACATTAAGCTGAGTCATAGTGGCTTGATTAAGTGTATTTCTTAATGTTAAAACTACATCCAAGGCTTCTTCACCCCCATAGACCGCACGTAGCCTAACTTTGAAATCATCCCAGGTAACTGCTCCTTGAAATGAAACACCTCTTAAATACGCACTTGCATCTCCTTTAGAAAAGTCTATAAAACTTTTAGCTTCTTGTAATTATACAAAAGGTTCTACGATTTGTTTGGCATTTAAATGGGCATCGACGGATGAAATCTATGATTCCACATTCAGAGGCAAGAACCCATTAACCCGACCCTGAAAAGGAAGGATTGCAGAGCGAGCATTTACAAGTGTCACAATAGGAAGGGGATTACCATGTCCTGCTGTTGCGTTACTCGGTCTAGGGGCTGGGCTCACAAGGGGCATCATGTTCACGGTATTTCTTTTCCTATCTCTACGACCCCTTGCAATCCTATCAAAATATCTATATGAATACAGACGTCCACTGCGTAAACGCATAAGCACTAAATGATAAAGATTATAACAAAATTCCCCAAAACAATGATACTAATATAAAGATATTTCCCGAAAACTTCTGAAAGAAAACGGAATACAAAGATATTTCCCGAGAATTTCTGAAAGAAAATGGAATTAGCACAGAGAGAAAAAAAAAAATTCTAGACGAGAATTCGGAATTGAACACAGTTTTCTTCAATGAAAGGAAATTGAAAAATAGCAAACAACTCACCCCAGTGATAATGGACTATTGACTCGTGGTAACTACACCTCACTGCTCAATACTGAAATGAATAAGAAAATTGTACTTAGCTTCGGTTTATATGGCGTTTTGTGATGCCGTCATTTCCTCTCTCTCTCTTTTGATGTTTGGGTGAATGTTTTCGGTCCGATTTCCGTTGAATGTAGTGCTTCCTGGATATGTTTCTTCAATGTTTTGTAAACATTGAATGTCAGTCCTTGGTTTTTTTAGGATGTTGATTGAAAATCCAGTTCCTCAGTTTGTATAACATTCATTTGTTGGTATTAAATGTTTCATTTCTTCGGTGGACTATGATACTTAGTCAAAATTGTAGATTCATTACTGATTATTTCTTGAAGATCTTTCTCTTGTTTTTAGAGTTTTATTCGCTGGTTCTTGAAGATATTTCTCTGGTTCTTAGTGTTTTATTTGCTGATTCTTGAAGATCTTTCTCTGGTTCTTAGAGTTTTACTGCTGCCACCATTTATTTGTGTGCTACTGTAGTTAACACACATTTGGGTTCTCTTCAAATGTTATCTTTAATTTGTTATAGTTTAGAGTTGGTATGTTACATCTTCAAGTAAAGTCTAAGTAAGTTAACTTTAAAATGGTTTATTCTTTAAGAACAGCGTTAACATCTCCATCACAGGAGTATAGCTGGTTTGGTCGGATGACCATTCCGTATGACATTGTAAAGTAAACTGATACAAATATCCATATTCATGTTAAAGTTATTTCAGCACTTAATGATTTATGTAAACACCACATTAATACCAGAAGATACTCAGTTCCGTTCTCACAGACAACCTTTCTCACGGACTGGGTTGGTGTTTACTCTTCATGAAAAATGTTACATTCGCATCCTGCTATGATATGACTACAGCACTTCTCACACTCGCTTCTACTTCCACAGTGACCTATTATGTCATGTGTTTTAAACATGTAGTATATAATTATTACATATACATATGGTATGAGTGTGTCTGTGTTTGTGATTACAGCTAGTGCCTTACTTTGATTATCCCTATTGAGTGAATATTTTTTTATTTGTTTATCTGTTTATTTGTTTATATATATATATATATATATATATATATATAATATATATATATATATATATATATATATATATATACTGTATACATATACATATATATATATATATATATATATATAAATATATATGAAAATATATACATATATATATATATATATATAATATATATATATATATATATAAATATATATATATATATATATATATATATATATATATATATATATATATATATATATATATATATAATATATTTGTATATATATATAAATATACATGTATATATATATATATATATGTATATATATAGTATATATATATATATATATATATATATATAATATATATATATATATATATATATATATATATAATATGCTTGTGTCTATGTGTATGTAAGTGCATGTGTGTGTGTATTTGTGTATGTGTGCATGTGCATTCATGTTTCTAGAATATGTGCCATCTCTACACTAAAGTTCATACAAACTACTGCTCACCTTACAACGTTTATACACATAGTATATATATATATATATATATAATATATATTATATATAATATATATATATATACAGTATATATATATATATATATATATATTTATATATATAT
>NC_090745.1:72409110-72429110 GCF_036898095.1 Palaemon carinicauda
CTCCTTCACAGTACAGTTTTTATATTCTGGTACTATGCAGAGCCAGGGGCCGCGTACATATGACTTAGTTACTTCTCAAATATTCTAGGTTAGAGATCTGGAAGCTTGGGGGCTGGCTTAAAGGCAACAGCAGAGTTATCAACTAGGAGACGAACCTTGGTTTCAGGCAACTCTCGGACGCATACCAAAGCAACAGCGTGACTACTCACTCTCAGCTAGCTCTGCCCACTTGGCAAATATAATAATTGCGTATTTTCTCACAAATATGACGCAATACCTCATAACAAAATAAAAAGATTTACGTAAATCCTTGTTCATATCTCGTATGGATCGTATAGCACTCTTAAATAGTTTACATGAAATAAAAGTAAATACGTGAAATAAAAAGTTTATTCTAAAAAATAACATAGATTTACATATACTGAGTTGAATGAAAAATACAATGAAATTAATGACAAAAGTCTTACGTAATTTACATACCAAACTTATATTTATATGAAAGGAACTCATCTTAAGAGCTGGCTATTCACCTCAAAAACACAAATGGAATATATGAATAAAATACATCAATAAATCATTTACTCTACACTAGACCAGCTTCTTAATATAGATCTCCCCAAAAAAGATTATTTATTCCGGGCCTTAATCAATCGATTCAGCCTAAGATAAATAATCTACAAACATGTTTTCTTTACCTGATATATGCTTTATATGAATACAATACAGTTGCAAACATAATGGCCACCTAGTTAACCTTTGATTATTATTTTTCTTCTTATTAACAAAAGTTAAAGGATTGTGATCCAAATACACTGTAATCTTTTTATTTTGTGGTCGATTCACATAAACCTCAAACATTTTTTATCACTGTGACTAAAGCTAACAGTCCCTTTTTAACTGTCAAGCTGGCTCGCTAATGTTTGTTTAGCTTTGACGACATAAAACGAACAGGTTGAAGAATTCCTTTCTAGTCTTCTTGCAATAAGAGAGCTCCAATCCTTTATCTGACACATCCACTTGGTTAAGGAATTTCTTGTTAAAATCACGTGCTTACAATATCAGTTTTGAAGGATTCCTGGTACCCGCTGGTCTATACAAATTTCTCTTGGGGTTAGTCAAATCCGTTAAAGGAGCGACTACAGCCAAAAAGTTTGGGCAAAAATGTCGGTAGAATCCTGGGGTGTGATGCTTTCCTTATTCTTTCGATGTTACCAGCTACCGGGGTGATTAGTCCTCTTTCTACTTCAAATCCCAAGTACCAAAACATCGCCTCTCCAAATTCACTCTTCTCCAGGTTAATCGTCAGGTATGCTCCTCCCAGCTTTTGGAATACCTTCTTAAGATTCGGAGATGCTCTTCCAATGTTGATGGATATACCACAATATTGTCGAGACATACACCTACACTTTCTATCTATCCTAGAAGATTATATATCTATCGCTGAAAAGTAGCGGGGGCATTCATTAGACCAAAGGGCATGACTGTGTATTGATACAACCTAAACGGGGCTATAAAAGCTGATACTAATTTTGCATTGCCGTCCAATGGAATTTGATAATAGCCCTCTAACAAGTAGATTTTGGAGACGATCCTCGCTTGACCGATATTGTTGAGTAATTGGTCGATGAGCAGCAATGGATAGTAATTGGCCACACTGATTGAATTTAACTTTTGATAGTATGTGCACATCAGAAGTATTCGTCTGGTTTTTTCACGAGCAAGTATGGAGAACTGTAAGGGCTGGAACTTTGTTCGGCTAATCCGTTTTGTAACAAATAGTGCACTTCTTTTCTCATGACTTCTCTGTGATAGTTGATAAGCGCATTGTTTAAACAGTCTTTCTGTTGTTTTCAGGTGTATCTCATCCTTCGTCAGATTTGATCAATTCGGGGAATCCAAGGCAATTTTTGGGAAATTTCTAATTAATTAACTTAATACCTCTTGCTGCTCCTGGTCAAAATGAGATAATTTTTCTCCAAAGTTCAGAATGATAGATGAATTATTCACTTTGCTTACCGCCTCTACCTCATATCTATTGTTGTCTTCTGTGGATGGTATGGTTTACGCCATACACACTTGTGAAGCCTCGGTCTCGTTTTCACTTAAGTAGGATTTCAGTAGGTGAACCTGTACTTTCCTCTGACTTTTCATTCCTCCTGGGTTTCGCTAACATAGGTCAGGTCACTGATCTTCTCCCAAATCTTGATGGGTCCTTGGAAGTTGATGGTGAGTGAGAATCTCCTTATCGGCAGAAAAACCAATACCTGTTGTCCTACTGAAAACTGTCTGTCCTTACTTTCCATATCGAACCTTTTCTTCATATTATCTTGACTTGTTTTAAGGTTTTCCATGGAAAATTTCCTTTTCTCTCTCATCCTTTTCCTTGAATTCTTGACATATTCTCAATCTGTTTCCTCTCGGTCCTTCCAACCAACCCTCCAAGTTCATTGCTCCTTCGATTTCTTTTCCTTCTTTTTCAGCCACTTTCTTCGTCATAGTCCTAGTCATCACACAACTAAGAAACAGATACAGTTAATCCTTCTCGAGTTCAGTCGTAGAACTATACTTCAATGATTTTGCCGTTATAATAGGACAAGGAACAAACGGCGCTCCACCAACCTAATTACCCAGCAAGATGTCTACCCCTTCGAATGCTAATGAATCCTTTACTGCAAAATCAAAATTACCTGTCACCAATTTGCATGACAGTTTCATACGGGGTAACCTCTTCGCCTCCTATTCCCTTCAAAATAACCAAGTCTCCTGTGAGAGACTGTTCCACCAACTGGTGTACTCCTCGGATTCCTACACTATGGGTACAACCTGTGTCGTGCAATATCTTGACTGGGGTTTGCTCACTCCCGTCTATTGCTGCTAACATAACTTCATAAATATATGGTTTAAAGGTATCCATACTGCTAAATATGCGAGAAATATTTAGCAAAAGGTAAGGAGGTGTATGTTGCGTTTATGGATCTGGAGAAAGCATATGATAGAGTTGATAGGGAAGCAATGTGGAATGTGATGAGGTTATATGGAGTTGGTGGAAGGTTGTTGCAAGCAGTGAAAAGTTTCTACACAGGTAGTAAAGCATGTGTTAGAATAGGAAAGGAGGTGAGCGATTGGTTTCCGGTGAGAGTGGGGCTGAGACAGGGATGTGTGATGTCGCCCTGGTTGTTTAACTTGTATGTTGATGGAGTGGTGAGAGAGGTGAATGCTAGAGTGCTTGGACGAGGATTAAAACTGTTAGGCGAGAATGATCATGAATGGGAGGTAAATCAGTTGTTGTTTGCGGATGATACTGTACTGGTAGCAGACACAGAAGAGAAGCTTGACCGACTAGTGACAGAATTTGGAAGGGTGTGTGAGAGAAGGAAGTTGAGAGTTAATGTGGGTAAGAGTAAGGTTATGAGATGTACGAGAAGGGAAGGTGGTGCAAGGTTGAATGTCATGTTGAATGGAGAGTTACTTGAGGAGGTGGATCAGTTTAAGTACTTGGGGTCTGTTGTTGCAGCAAATGGTGGAGTGGAAGCAGATGTACGTCAGAGAGTGAATGAAGGTTGCAAAGTGTTGGGGGCAGCTAAGGGAGTAGTAAAAAATAGAGGATTGGGCATGAATGTAAAGAGAGTTCTATATGAGAAAGTGATTGTACCAACTGTGATGTATGGATCGGAGTTGTGGGGAATGAAAGTGATGAAGAGACAGAAATTGAATGTGTTTGAGATGAAGTGTCTGAGGAGTATGGCTGGTGTATCTCGAGTAGATAGGGTTAGGAACGAAGTGGTGAGGGTGAGAACGGGTGTAAGAAATGAGTTAGCGGCTAGAGTGGATATGAATGTGTTGAGGTGGTTTGGCCATGTTGAGAGAATGGAAAATGGCTGTCTGCTAAAGAAGGTGATGAATGCAAGAGTTGATGGGAGAAGTACAAGAGGAAGGCCAAGGTTTGGGTGGATGGATGGTGTGAAGAAAGCTCTGGGTGATAGGAGGATAGATGTGAGAGAGGCAAGAGAGCGTGCTAGAAATAGGAATGAATGGCGAGCGATTGTGACGCAGTTCCGGTAGGCCCTGCTGCTTCCTCCGGTGCCTTAGATGACCGCGGAGGTAGCAGCAGTAGGGGACTCAGCAGTATGAAGCTTCATCTGTGGTGGAAATGTGGGAGGTTGGGCTGTGGCACCCTAGCAGTACCAGCTGAACTCGGCTGAGTCCCTGGTTAGGCTGGAGGAACGTAGAGAGTAGAGGTCCCCTTTTTGTTTTGTTTCTTGTTGTTGTCGGCTACCCCCCAAAATTGGGGGAAGTGCCTTTGGTATATGTATGTATGTATACTGTTAAGGTTTGTGCTGTTCGTCGTGTAAATATTGGGTGGTTTATTTTCCTCTTCGACCTTTCCCGCTTGTTCCATCGTCTTCTCATTCTGTGAAGTCGAATTATCCTCAATGACTTGGGGGAATGCTTTTGGTTGGTTCGACCAACATTTAATAAGGATATGGCCTTTCTTACCACACTTAGAACAAACAATATTAACCTTCTGCACGTCTTTCATGATACTTGAAGGAGGATGATTCGACGTTTGTTGCTGTAGTACTATCACATTCTGCTTAGGAACAGTACCAGTGCTACTTCCACTGTATTTGTTGAACTTGTTCATGTAGTTATTACTAAACTGGTTTCCATGGTTCGGCGAATACTTGACACTTGGGTGTAACGATGGTTGAAACTTCATGCCCGAGAAGGGTTTACGACTGATAATATTATAATCTTCACTCAGAGATGCGGCTTTATCAAGTTTATTCATCTCTCTCTCTAAAGTACTTTCGAATATGTTCAGGAATTCCTCGTAGATACTGTTCTAGTTCTATCAATTCTTCTAAATTAGCAAGCTCCTCACGTTAGCAGCCTTTATCCATCTTTTGAAACATAGTCGTACCTGATAAGCATAATCCAGGAATGTTATTTCATTGTCCTTCCACAAACTTTGGAAATTTTCCTTATAATAATCAGGTGTCATCTGGTACACCTGCAGCATGCTCCTCTTTACTTCTTGATACTCCTTTTTCTAGTCCTGAGATAACGATAAATAAACACTCTGGCCTTTCCCAATCAATACACTCTGCACTAATATTCTGGACATTCCATCACCAACGGGATCATTTCAAAATGATCAAAGAACTCATTGGGAGCTTCTTCTGTGAATTTCGGGATCAACATCTGTGCCTTTGCCACATCAAACATCTGAGTTGCCATCCTTGCATGAGCATTCAACAGTTCTAATTCCCTCCCATGTCGTGCTTCTTCTGCCTTTCTTTCTTCCCGTCTTCTCTCTCTTTCTTCTCGTTCTGCCATAATCTTCAACTTAATCAAATTCTACTCCCCTGCAAAACATCGAATCTAAGCCTCTACATCTCTTTCTGCTTTCATCCCTTCAGTTTCTAGGTTACCTGATCCTTGCTTCACTATAAGTACTTCTTCAGCTTCCTCCAACAGTTCATGAGCTACTACAATATCTTCCGACAATTTCCCAAAGTTTATCAACGCTTCTAGGGCTAGATATTTAATTTGGGCTTTAATCATTCTACTTGTTACATGGCCTCCACATGCCATTAAAATAGAGCCACTGAGCTTTAGTTACATTAGCTTCAGACAATTCCTGAACATTTGGGTTATTCAAAAACTCTTGAATATTAAATTGTGCCATCTTGTACTTTCCAATATTTGATACCTGTCAAAAAATATATCCTAACAATACACAAAATCCTATCAACACTGTACTCTTTAAATCTTTAATCAAAACACGGCCCTGTTATCACCAATATTTAAAACAAGCCCGCTCGATCCCAAGGGTCAGGATACCAAACATATATTATATGATAGTCCTGTAGTTGGGGAACCAAAATATAATATTACATATATTACGTCTGGCAAGTTACACAACCCTCTTGAGTTCTAAACTGAACTGTTTGTTGTTAAATGAAATTGGTTACACTTGAAAATATTAATACCTGAAATCTGAGACAATCATATAACTCCCACACAGCAATAAATAGAACACTGAATATCCAAAGGTCTCCTAAGTCCATTCAAAACGACACTGGGAAATTATTATAAAGAATTATCCAAAACCACCTCTTACTTCGATTCAATAACAGGTTACGAGCGAGAATGAAATAAACACTGATAATTGAAATAATACACTCATTACTGACACAAATATATTCTATAAAAATTACAACACTTTGAAAGAATTTACATAAGAAAATAAATCACTCGAAATATTAAGTCTGAACGAAACTCACATCAAGAAAAAAGAAATGTTACACTCTGAAAATTATATAATCATTTGACTTGAAATGTTAAATCTGAATAAAACCTCAGACAAAAAAAAAACAAACGACTAGACTTTAAAAATTATATAATCACTTGACTCGAAATATCAAATATGAATAAACCTTAGACTAAGACAAAAGAAATAATTACACTCTAGTGCTTAAACTCTCAAAGAACTTACATAAGGTAACTGATACACTTACTAACTTCACATATTTTACTTGCATAGGGCCAGTTACAAAAATTTTACACAATGCCAACACTCACCACAACAAAATAAATTTGAAATCACCTTTTACTTCTTTTATAATGTTTCACCATATTACACACGGTATATTTCCTTATTAAACTTAATCACATTGGAGAGGACACACTGAAGACAATTATAGAGAGTGTGCGGGATTAACTTTGGCTCTTTCACAAGACGGTTGTTTCTTTTCTGCTGCTATGCAGCCCTGGGCGCTGCATTCTTATGACTTACTCAATTTTCGAATATTCTAGGTCAGAGATCTTGAAGCTCGGAGCTTGCTTAATGGCAACAGCAGAATTATCAACTTGATAAAAAGTCAGCGAGATGATCCTTAGTTTCAGGCAACTTTCAGACACATACCAAGCAACAGCGAGACGAATCTTTCTCAGCTAGTTCCACCTGCCTTTGTCCTAGGAAAAAAAAGATAAAAACTTATAAGGGGGTTTTCAAGAACCTTCCAAAACACGTGGCAAATATAAAAATTGAATATTTTCTCACAAACATGATGCAATACTTCATAACAATATAAAAAGATTTACATCAGTCCTTGTTCACACCTCGTACGGATCATATAGCACTCTCAAACAGTTTACGTAAGACTTCGTCAAAAAATATGTGAAATAAAAAGTTAATTCTTAAAAATAACGTAAATTTACATATACTGACTTAAATGAAAAAGACAATGAAATTAACGACTAAAGTGTTACGTGATTTAATTAAACAAACTTATATTTACATGGGAGGAACTCATCATAAGAACTGGCTATTCCCCTAAAAAACACAAATTAAATATATGAATAAAATACCTTAAACAAAATTATTTACCCCACACTAGACCAACTTTGTAAGAATACGTGACTTAAAGTTATTAACCGGCATTGAAACCCTGTCGAACAATACATGCTCCATGTGTTGTTAATTAAAAGTTCTTGAAAAGGATTATCAAAATAAAAATTGCCCCTCGCGAATGTATGATCCATTGGATCAACAATTCATATAAAAGCAACCGTCAAAATTATATAACAACCAAGCCCTCTTTATTCATCCTTAAAAAAGTTTCTTATTTGTTAACATCCATCACAACATGCAATATACTGTATTGCTGGGAGGAATTTACCTAATGACCATTTTCAATTCTACTGGGAAAATTAAATTACAAAAATGGTGTGAAGTCATAGACCATGAACCCCAGAAAATAAATAAATCAAACTCATTTGAGCATCTTGATGACAGATTTACTTAATTTTCAAGGGAAACTGAAACTAAAAATTTAGGGGTAGGGATAGAGTGGGGTAGGAAGCCCCTCTAAGGAGGAATTCTCTTATATCATCTATAATATTGCAGCTAATAACCTGACTGAGATCTTTATAAAAAAACTTCTTTGTTGGTGTATAACCATGAGAATCTCGAAAAAGGTGTTAACAATATAAAATAGTAAAAATATGTCTTTTAGAAAAAAGTCCAAAGGGGCCTTTTAACCCATGGCTGGGGCAGGAGTCTTAGGTAGGGTCCTTTTTGCCCCAATCTAAGATATTGTGATACTTCATCAAAACAATCATTTATTTTGAAAACTCTTCGTATATTTTTGCCGAACGAAAAAAAAAGTTATCTTCTACAAAAATATATTCAAGAATAAACTGAAAAATATAAATTAAAAACTTTAAGCTTCTTTTCAATAATAAGACTCTTTTGTATTCACAAGAACTGAAATTGGTATAAGTTTAGGAAAAAATGATATTTCTCTGTATAGCAGCATGTGACACATGTAAAAAAAGGAAACTGTTTCTATTTACTTGATGAGAAGAATAGCACAAGTAAAAGATTAAGAATAACTTTTTTAACTTATCACGATGACAAGGCTTAGTGCAATCATCTCCTTCACAGTCATGACATGTACAGTCTACCAAGCTAATACATTTTTGCATTCTTCATAGGACAATTTTTTACATGAAATGCATTGCATCCAGTTTTTTAGAGGTTTCACTTAATGCGAATGAATCTCCGTTACCAGACTAGGCCATTTTTCATTGTCAGAAGAAATTGAATTTTAAATATTCTAGTTTTCCTTAGGGCCCCCCCCCTTTTTTTTTTTTTTTTTTTTTTACAGCATCAGATGAAGACTTACTATCCTCAAGAAGTACCTTTCTTTAGAATGATTATGCTATGTCTCCAGATTTTAAAATTTATTTTTCCTGACTTGTTTTGCAGTAGGTTTGGGAGGGATGCAGATATCTTTTAGTACTTGCCTTAATTCCTTTTCTCTAAATATGCTTTAATGCACATTCTCTGGCCGAGAAATATTCAAGTAGTTTAGTAGAAGGGTTCATCCCAGAATATAATATAGTTAGGGACCTATTTGAATGTCTAATCTCCTCATTGGAGCTCTATTGTGCGATTATATCAGAGCCAGTGGTCTTGGGTCTTCACTTAGTTTTGCAGCTATGAAAGATTTTATCTGAGAATATGCTGTCATTGAATAGCCAAAACATAGTGGCTTTAAAGCCATTTCCATCATTGTCAATAAAATTTGACTTCATGAATGTATTGGCAAATATGCATGCTATCTGATTTGTGTATTGCACTTAACTTAATTCACAATCATCCAGTTATCTGTTGCTCTGTTGTAAATGGAATAACACGGCGAATCATGAATTATCAAGTGGCTGCCGCTTATGAGTGCAATAAGACAAAGTTATCAAAATTGTAGTTCATCTATATTATGCCTTTATTCATGCATTTGTCAGCGACATAATTACTGCTACTATGGAAATTTTCAAATCACAAGAAAAAATATAACAGGCGGGGTATAAAGCTCCCACTTGGGTTTCTTGCCAGAAAGTATGCTGGGCTTTTTACCTCACACGCCATTTTGAAATAAACTTCACCAGTTCCCCAATTATGTTTTCCAGCCTGGGCTGCAGTTCAAGATATTCCTTAGTTCTCATATAAAGCATCTGTAATTAAAAAAAGGATATCCCGGATATAGCAGCATTCTTGCATGAAATGTGTCCAAAGAAGAAAAATGTGTGCTAGGTGCGTCCTATTATTCTTCTCCCGGGATATTTGGTATAGAAAACCTCAAGTAGGTGGTGTTGCTGTGCTGATCAGTCGACTGAGATGATATGACCTATAATTAGCAAAAAAAGCGGGTGTTGGGAGGACTTTTACCTCACTGGGGCCTTTTACCAAACTTTACGTTAATATTAACGCTCAGTAGCTGTAAAAAGATGGAACGCTTCTCCAAATCCAATAGATGGAAAATAATTAATGAAAATGACAGGTTGAAAATGGAATTCTCAAAAAAAAAAAAAAAAAAATAAATAACGTCATGACAAGCCTAGATGTAGGTATGCCAGTTAATTAGTTTAAGTTCTATTTATAATTCAAGGTTTCCTAATAGCAGAAATATTTATTTTGCCCTCAAAATATTAAAGTAACTGACTTAAAGTTCGGGATTAATAAACACTCAAGGTAATACATAAAGAAAGCGACCAGATAGAGAGAAATTGGCTTCAAGTAGAGCATCTTGTTTAGAAGAATCTCTCGAAGGGAGGATCGTTAAGCATGTTGTAAGAGCTTAAAATAATTACGGTGATAGGGGTAGTAATAGTAGTATCTATACTTGTTATTATCAATATTGTCGGGAATTTTCGAACTGGCCATTCGAAAGTCCCGCCATTTGACTTCATGAACGTTTCGTCAAATGAGGGCAAGGCTGGGGGATCTCGCGGGCGAAAGACTTGAGGTTTAATACACGACTGTATTGGAACTTAAATCTTAACCACCTGGTGGGGAAGGAGCGAGTGTTGTGGAAATTGTCTGTTTATGATATATCAATGATGAATCTAATGTAAAATCGAGGCAACCTGACAAAAATGTCTTATGTATGTGTTTAGTGTCAATGACTTTCCAAGTCATTGGATATGGACAAATTCTGGCCCTCAGCCGAAGCCTTAAGCTTTCCCTTGTGTTTAAAGAAAGGCCTTAACTGTTTTGCGATCTTGTAGTAAATAAAAAGGCATTGGCAGACCCTTGCAAAGAAATAAACTAAGATTTCCCTCCACTTTGCTAAGGAAACTTTAGTTAAGGCGGGAAAACGAACTTTTCTTCGGAGCTGCCGAGCCTCGCTCGACCTCTTTGCTTCATCGTCCCCCCTAAAGATAAGTCATTTATTTAATTGTTCTCTTCTCTCTACCTCGTGTACCAGGTTGGTTGTTATATAAGTTTGTGTGCAAGACATGTAGTTTATATATCGCAGTTTAATGTAGAGATCCTTGTGATTGGGGATCTGATTCCTGAGTTAAAATAGAATAGGGATATTTGGTGTGTGATTCGTTGTGTATTGAATTCGAATTGGCACTATTTTCAGTTTTTTTAATGAGTCCGGTGTGGACTTTGTGCTTGAAGAGCACGTGCTACATTACCAAGGGTCAGTCTTGTTTTTCATTAAGTCTTGTGAATGCTTAAGGATGTTGTTTGTCTTGTATCAGAGTTTATTTTTATAATAAAATTGTAAATTTTATCGCCGTATTTTAGTTAACTCCTGAAAGGTTTTGGGAATCTCGCCTCTTCAAGGCCTTGCGATCCGCCCAGTACATCGGGCAGATTTAATAAACTGGTGAAAATCACAACATTTGGTACTTCGAACCGGATCACAAGCGCTTCCCAGAGCCGGATAGGACTAAATTAAAATATGAGCTTTTGAGAGAGAGAGAGAGAGAGAGAGAGAGAGAGAGAGAGAGAGAGAGAGAGAGAGAGACAGAGACGAACAATTAAGGTCCTCTACGTCCCGATGTGCGATCGACCACGTGGGTCAGTTTTTTTAGTCCCTTCCTAACGTAAAATTACTTTTCTTTCCTTGCTTTGCCAACCCCCCCCCCCCAACGTAAAGTAAAGTTAATTAAGATGGCGGTGGCCACGATCGTGCACATCGAGGCGTCGATGGGCCTAATAAACGACTTACTTAGCGAAACGCAAAGAGCGCTATTAGAGACCTATTCTGAGTCCGTTTACCAAAATTTGGTAACAGAGTTGCAGGTAGAGGTCCGACAGCTAAGAGAGCTATACAAAAGCCAGTGTGTGAAACTAGAGTCTAGTATTGAAGCCCGAATCAGGCACACGTTAGGTGAAGCTACACGCGCTTCTACCCTACTTTATAATAGGATAGACAAAATGAAAAGCACTTCAACGGGGAATGTTGCCTTCCCCAGCTTGAAGCCGCTGCCTCTCCCCACTTTTGAAGGGGAAGTGCAAGAGTACGCATCGTACCGTGAGCTCTTCACGATTCACGTGGATCGAAGAGCGGATTTAGACGAAGTGTCTAAATTTACTTATTTATTGGGGACGTTGGGCAAAGAGCCACTTAGAATCATCAAATCTCTAAGTGTAACCGCCGCGAACTATAGTGTAGCATTAGACCTTTTAGATAAGCAATATGGCAACGTGCACCAGACACTCGTGATTCTGCACCGCAAATTAGCCAACATCTTTGTGCCGTCACTAAACTCAGTAGAACTCAAAAGGTTCCGTTTTGAGTTGACCATCATAATCGAACAAATCAAAAGACTGAGTACCAATGACATAGGCCAGGGCATGGTCATGAGCCTCATTAATCAAAAATTATCTGATGGAAAGCTCTACCGCAAAGTGGTCGAGCATTTGAGAAAATGTGACTATACGTTGGACAAGTTTTTGAGGCTATAGACTTTATTGTGAGAATGCTAGAAGACGATGCGTTGCAGAGAGGTGACAGTCTTGAGAGTGACAAAAGACCAGACAGTAGTGTAAGACCGAAAACCCATCCCATCCACAATAATTCCTGCCCATTTTGTATCGAACGGCACCCGCCTCACGGATGTCGCCAAGTGACTGACGTAGCTGTCAGACGTCGCATTTTGTTGAAAAGGGGTCATTGTTTCAATTGTACGAAATCAGGTCATCGTAGCGATAAATGTCCCGTCTCAAATTCCTGTAGAAACTGTAATGCTAAGCACCACACTGCGATTTGCGATGCGGGTAGACAGCAATCAATCCCTAGACATAGTAGTCAAACAACGACGTCCCGCCCCGTAGTGAATGCGACGCCTCAGCAGCCCGAAACTTCCCCCCGACCACCCAAGAATAAAGTAGAGGCTAAACCATGCACAAGCGCAAAGATCGCGCAGAGGTCTGATGTGGACCTCCCATGCACTATCTTGCCAACAGCCATGGCAGGTATCCACCAAAAGCAAGGTAGTAAGCGAGTCCGCCTATTCCTCGACTCAGGAAGCCAGAGGAGCTTCATATCAGCAAAAATTGCCCGTCAATTAGGCCTACCGGTGGTAGGACGAGTATCCTTAAATATATCTCCCTTTGGTTCCGAGGAAATGAGCGGACAATACGATGTAGTAAGTTGCAGGGTTGAAATGGGGAAAAGAATCGTGTGTATGAAACTAGTAGCACAGTAGCGTAGACGTCCCGATACATAACGCTGGTTATGGTAAAGTCAGACAGCATCTGTTGACCAAGGGAGTCACGTTAGCCGATCCAGCCAACAAGTCGGATGTGTTGAAAAATATCCACGTATTAGTAGGGGCTGACTACTTTAGTTATTTTGTAATAGGCGTGGAGAGAGTGGATGGGATCAATCTCTTCCTGACGCAAGATGGCATGTCGCCATATGGGAAGGTGCCGCAGTGGCTACTGCAAGGGGAGAGGATTGAGCAGGTGAGAACGTTGAGAGTGTGCAGAATCACGAACGAGCCATATCTGTGTGATGTAGACGAGTGGTGGCGTTTAGACCGTGTTGGCATCGCCCCATCTGAGCAATACACTGTACGCGAGGCCGAGGCCATGCGAAAGGTATCGCAAAGCGTTGTGAAAAAACCTGAGGGATATCAGGTTAGCCTACCATTCGGGTCGGATGCTAAGCCAGAATCAAATTATCGTAACGCTGTGGCGCAGTTAGAGTCGTCGCAGACCGAATTCAGAAAGGATAGGAAATATTTTGAACAATATCAGGGAGTGATAGACAAATATATCGAAGCAGGTTTTATATCTGAGGTGAAAGATCCCATAGTGGAAGGTTATTACATGCCACACTTTGGGGTAAGGAAAGACAGCCGTACCACCCCCCTTAGAATCATGTTCAATGCCTTGGCAAAGTCAAAGGGTTGTAAGTCATTGAATGAATGTCTCTTACATGGGCCCAATTTGGTAGTATTAGCATACAATTTAATCATAAGGTTTAGGTTGAACCGATATGCCATGTTAGCCGACATAAGTAAAGCATTCCATCGTGTTTTGTTAGATCCTCGTGATGCCAAATACACACGATTTCTGTGGCGCGAGGCAGCTGGTCGAGCGCTTACCTTCGCCTTTAGAGTCGTGGTGTTCGGCATCACAGCTAGTCCATTTTTGCTACAACAGATATTAAATTGTCATTTTAAAGAGGAAAGCCGGCCAGATTTAGTAAAATCCTTTTATGTCGATAACTATCTGGCCACATTTGAGGATTAAGAACATATGAGGCAAGAGCATGAGTCTGTTAATAACATCTTAAAGGGGGCGGGTATGCCCTTGGAAGGGTGGGCAACCAATCACTTGACGTTCGATAGCGAGAGACAATGGAGTGAGCCTGTGAGTGTGAACGTGCTCGGGCTGCGATGGGCCCGGGACGTAGAACGATTGTGTGTGAAGGCAAGTAAGGGGATTAGTGAATTGGGGGAGGGATGGGTGCCTACGAAGCGTAGGGTACTTTCCCTGTTGGTCTCGATTTACGATCCAATAGGTTTGATCAGCCCATTATTTGTAAAGGGAAAAATTTTCCTCCAACAACTATGGGAGGATAATGTAGGTTGGGATGACGTGTTAGGAGGAGAAAAGGCTAAAGAGGCAAGTGAATTGTTGAATGATTTGAAAGCGGTGAGCGACATCACCTTTCCAAGATCGATAGGCAAAAAGGGTTTAGAACTACATGTGTTCACCGATGCCAGCAGTAAGGCATATGGAGCAGTGGCATATACCAGGGACGATTGCAATTGGGTAAGTCTGATTACCAGCAAGATGAGGATCACTCCGAAAGGGATGAGCAAACTGATGATCCCCAAGCTAGAGCTGCTGGCCTTGTTGTTAGGCAGCAGATTAGCAAGAACTCTCAAGGAACTGATCGAGCCACGAGAAATAGTAATGTGGACTGACATCAAGGTAACGTTGGCATGGGTAGAATCTCCCGATGCCAGGTCTCATAAAAATGTGTTTGTTTCTAACAGAGTGGCGGAGATTGTTTTTATTCAGCAGGTTTGTAGCTTCAGTCTGAACCATGTCCCTAGTCATCAGAACCCTGCCGATATCCTATCCAGAGGTGCAACGACTCGAAAATTGCAAGTTAGCTCCCTGTGGAGGAACGGTCCAGAATTCCTCAGGACCACGGGAAAGCCTGTTCCTCGCAAGGAGGAAGATCCGCAACATCAAACTCACGTAGTAACGGCGGTACAAGAGTTAAGGGAGGAAATGTGTCCTAACCCCCCAGGCGAGATTTGGGACATCCTGAAAAGGGAAGTAGGGTTCCAATTCCTATTGAGAGTAGTCAGACTAATTTTAAAGTTTGCAAAAATAGAACGGAATCCGTTCAGTATTGTTGTTCTGGTAGAGCAGACACATTACTTGCCTTCAGTTTATGCTTACTTGGAGGGCGGAGTCAGACCCCCTCGTGAAGTTGTCAATCTAGTAAGACAGTTGAATTTAGTAATGAAAGATAGATTCATTTGTACTAGAGGACGAGTGTCCAAGTTAGAAGAAATTAATCAGTTAATTCTCTTGCCAGCCAAAGGGCATTTAGTTAGGGTTTATTTAAAATATTTACACCGTTTGCATTTACATTGTGGTGTGAATACTCTAATGGGTATCTTTCGACAGAAATGTTGGGCGGCGGGTCTGCGTTCTATTGCCAAGCGGGTGGTAAAGGAATGTATGGAGTGTTGGCGCGCCTTCCAGTCTTCGTCGAAACAGCCAGCACCACCCCCCCTACCGAAGGAAAGAACTACCCTCGAGAAACCCTTTACAGCAGTTGGAGTGGACCACACAGCAGCCATACAAACTGAAACGCAGCCAGGGTACATACTGATTGTAACGTGCATGGCCAGTAGGGCCGTGTATCTCGACTTCTGTCCCTCCCTGGAAGCGGAAGAATTCGTCTTGGCTTTAAGGTGATTCTGCGCAATGCATGGCGCCCCCCAATACATCACCTCTGATAATCACCAGACGTTCAAAACCGCCAGCCACCTCCTGCAGGGACTCTACAAAGAAGATGAAGTTCAGCAGTTCCTGAGGAGAACGGGAATACAATGGATGTTTCAGACTCCCAGAGCACCTTGGAAGGGTGGATTCTTCGAGCGGCTGATAGGGGTGACGAAGCGAACCCTCCAAATAGCCCTCGGCCAACAGTATCTACCGAACGCCCACGTATTGACACTGGTGAAAGAAGCAGAAGCCGCAGTGAATAATAGCCCGCTTATGTACAGCGGGGACGGATGCGAGGATGAAGTCCTCACCCCTTCCCATTTGTTAAGAGGACACCCAGTCCTCCTCATGACACCGCTCTTACCGGACGAGCACCTCAACACGACCTTCACCTCCCGGAGGCTACGTGATCGTTATTTGAAACTAACAGACTCTTTGAAGGCGTTCCGCGAGAGGTGGAGAAAGGAATATTTGAGTGCCCTGAGAGCCCGACACGACTGTCAGTGCGGGGAACCCTCCAAGCTGCCTCCTGGAGACGTCGTGTTGGTAAGACAAGAACAACAAAGAAGAGCTACGTGGCCCCTTGGACGTGTTGTAGAAACGTATCCGGACGACGACGGCGTCGTACGTTCGGCCAAAGTGTTGTTTGAGGGTGTCGAGTCACAGCGAGCTGTTAGCCATCTGGTTCCCCTGGAAATTACCCCCTCTGTGGAGGATGATGGAGACGGAGACGACGACGATGGAAAAGAGGGTGTGTACAGTTCTACAGACGGAATGCCAGGGATCGTGGAGACGTCTGGGGACAACCAGGAAATGGCTCCGGCTGCGACATCCCAACAACTGGCCACAGAGACCTTCGATAGTGACACTAATGACGAGAACAATACGTTCTGTGCGAACAGTGAAGGTGAAAAGGAATCGAAGCAGACGAACGTTAAAAAACGTTTTGCACGCCCACTGAGAAGGGCGGCTGCGAAGCCACGAGAAATGATGGACCGTCTGCTAAAGGGTGACAGTCTATGAAATGTAGCTGCAAAACAGTAAGTGAGAGAGGGAGTGCCTACCTGGTAGGTAGGGGGGGTGAAGTGAGAACGTTTGTAAGTGGCATGAATCCACGGAGATTGGAAGTGCGTAGGTGTGGGGAACGGGGACGGGATAGTCTCTCGTACTTACGAAATGAGCGTTGTACAGAGCCAGGCCCCTCCCTCTTGTTCCCCTAAGGTGGTAGCCCACATGTGGCAGTGTAAAATAGTGATTTAATTAATGTAAGAGGGCAGGTTGCCTTCAGAGGGAAATGCGTGATTATATTCTGTGTATGAATACATTTTTCTCTGTTGTATACATATATGCCGAAAGTGAATATTTTAGGCCCATTGCCTAATTGCTTTGCCAATTTTTCATAATTATATTCTGTATGTGAATGCATTTTTTCTTTCTGTTCGCATATATGTATATGATAACTGATTTCTAGGCCCATTGCCTAAATTGCTTTTACGTTTACATGATTGCATTTACTATTTAGGTACAAACTTTTATTGTTTTTTGTATACCTATGAACTAATTGCCCCGGGGTAACATTGTTGTTTATGAACACTGTGTATGCTGTTAGAGTCGTTGCGGAGCGCTACGCAACGAGCCGAACAGAGTTTAGGAGTGATTACTCCACCCCCGAGTCCAGTCTTGCCTGATTTACTGACGTTTTTGACGCCCCTTATTTCGGGTGTGGAGGATGTCAGGAATTTTCGAACTGGCCATTCGAAAGTCCCGCCATTTGACTTCATGAACGTTTCGTCAAATGAGGGCAAGGCTGGGGGATCTCGCGGGCGAAAGACTTGAGGTTTAATACACGACTGTATTGGAACTTAAATCTTAACCACCTGGTGGGGAAGGAGCGAGTGTTGTGGAAATTGTCTGTTTATGAAATATCAATGATGAATCTAATGTAAAATCGAGGCAACCTGACAAAAATGTCTTATGTATGTGTTTAGTGTCAATGACTTTCCAAGTCATTGGATATGGACAAATTCTGGCCCTCAGCCGAAGCCTTAAGCTTTCCCTTGTGTTTAAAGAAAGGCCTTAACTGTTTTGCGATCTTGTAGTAAATAAAATGGCATTGGCAGACCCCTTGCAAAGAAATAAACTAAGATTTCCCTCCACTTTGCTAAGGAAACTTTAGTTAAGGCGGGAAAACGAACTTTTCTTCGGAGCTGCCGAGCCTCGCTCGACCTCTTTGCTTCATCGTCCCCCCTAAAGATAAGTCATTTATTTAATTGTTCTCTTCTCTCTACCTCGTGTACCAGGTTGGTTGTAGTATAAGTTTGTGTGCAAGACATGTAGTTTATATATCGCAGTTTAATGTAGAGATCCTTGTGATTGGGGATCTGAATCCTGAGTTAAAATAGAATAGGGATATTTGGTGTGCGATTCGTTGTGTATTGAATTCGAATTGGCACTATTTTCAGTTTTTTTAATGAGTCCGGTGTGGACTTTGTGCTTGAAGAGCACGTGCTACATTACAAAGGGTCAGTCTTGTTTTTCATTAAGTCTTGTGAATGCTTAAGGATGTTGTTTGTCTTGTATCAGAGTTTATTTTTATAATAAAATTGTAAATTTTATCGCCGTATTTTAGTTAACTCCTGAAAGGTTTTGGGAATCTCGCCTCTTCAAGGCCTTGCGATCCGCCCAGTACATCGGGCAGATTTAATAAACTGGTGAAAATCACAACAATTATCATTAAGTTATTGTTGTGTAATTGCTCAATGATATCGATATGAATAGCGTAAATGAGTTGTTATATGCTGCGGCGTAATGCATGAGAAAAATCCATTGCAATGTAGAAAATCTAGAATGCTTTAGAAGGTTCTAGAAGGAATAATCATGCTTATGAGGGGATAGAAAGGAAGCGACCTCAGCTGATATGAGTTTCGATTCGGAAATTATGTTATATCTTTGTAAATAGAGGTTTCTTTCTGAAAGCGGTTTTAACAAGTGAGTAGGAATATTTTTAGGTGCATCTTATAATATTATGAAAACGTAAAGTTCTTTTATTACAAAGATTCCTACGAGAGAATTTTGGGAACTATGCCTTGTGATGTATCACGTTACACAGCTATATAAAATGTAGCCTACCCAAAAGGAGGGTAGTGTATACGTAAAACGAGTTTTGCCTTTCGTAGGCACACCTCTCTGGGCATTCGCTGTAAAGATTATAACGGCCTTCGAAACCTAAATATCCCTTTGACATTTGATAGCTCTCTTCTTTCATGCGTCACTGATCTCGATAAACAACTTTATTGTGTTGAATTACTGATGTGTTAGTATAGCTGTCTAAGTCTAGTACCACTTTTGTGTTCGAATTGCTTATGGCATGTGTTAACATAACTGTCTAATACTACTATGTTTTTGAGTTTGAATTGATTATGGCACTCAAATGTTAATGTAAATGCCTAAGCATAGTACCATTTATTGTGTGAATTGCTTTAAAGAAACAGTGTTAAAAACTGTATAATGGCTGTTTGTCACTTTGTCTCATTGCTAAGACTATACTCTATCTTCATTTAATGTGCTGTTAACGAAATGAAGTTGTTTATTAATCTGTTGATTGAAACCAATTGTATAATTTTGACCCATGCTTTGCCTGTAGCAGCACATAAGTGCTATTTGTATTTCTTTAATTGAATATGATGTTTTGAGAGTGTGGATTGAGATGTACAATTGTTATTATGTAAAATACATGAAATAAAACCGGCTTGAACTGCTTTATTGCACTAAATGATATGTTTATAAAAAGTATATATTTTCTTTAGATATGTAATAAAATAATATTTTGTAAACCACCCGTATTATTAGATTTATGACTATTTTTATGTATAGCTGTTTTACCACTTCCAGTCTAGTCATTATTACTCTTAAAACTAATTAAATCATATACCTAAAAGAAATCTAAATCAGAACATTTCAAACAATTAATTATCCATATTTATTATCCGAATTTTAAAACAGCAAAAACTAACACATTTAGATCTCATATCTTAATAATGCAATGTAAGATTCCTTATGCAACATCTGTCCTGGACTTATATTCTAATTGAATAGAGATTCAGGAAACGCTGGTAGCATGATACCGCTATAATTAACATATTAATCTCTAATGAGAATAATAATTGAATTTGTTCTCTAGTGAATGAAATGGGAAGGTAATAATACAGTA
>NC_090745.1:72434110-72444110 GCF_036898095.1 Palaemon carinicauda
GGCCTTTTGTTTATTCAGCTCTGCAAATAATAATGAAAATAATGATAATACTGCAAACGTCAGCAATTGCAATAAAAGAAATTTCCTAGATTAAGGGAAAAATAATGAAAAATTATCTTATGGAATCTTCTTATTACAGCAATTTGCAATATATTGGTTATTTAAGTCACCGCATTAGAAGTGCATCATATTCACCCATTTCGACAACTTTTGATCATATTGGCAGACACATTCAAAGAGCCATTGGTAATAATGAAGATACTATAAATCACATATAAATATCACAAAAGATTAAAAAAGAATTATTCTTCAACGATGCATAAGACCAAAGATATTGGAGTTGTTCTTTATTCCTTCTTGGATCTATGTAATGCGGTCGGGGAATAAAGCACGAACATGGAAAAGCAAAATTATTACATAATCTTTCAAAAGACTTAAAGGCTATAGAATAACAAGAGCAATCAGAGATTTTTGACCTCCGCCAAAGGGTGACGTTGACGCAAAAAAAGAAAGACATTCGATTTGCATTTGATCTACACTTGTGATCCTGATCCAAAATCCATATCTAAAACATCACCCAAAATGTATTTGAATCGTCTATGTCCCATGATCTATCTTTGGTGACAATTTCGTCAATATTCGTTCATTTGTTTTGATGTTCTTTAAAATGGCAAAAAATACTAGTCCGGATCTGGACCCGGATCATCTCCAAAATTAAAGGGGGTAATCAATGACTTAAGATCTGTATGTGGTGAAAATTTCGTCAAAATCTGTCATTTTGTTTTACAGTTATCTTTAAAATGGCGAAAAATGCTAATCCGGATCCGTATCCGGATCATCTCTAAAATTTAAAGGGGTCGTCCATGACCTAACATCTATCTTTGGTGAAAATTTGGTCAAAAGCAATTGAGTAGTTTTGACGTAATCCTGTCCACAGACACAAAGACAAATAAATAAATAAACAAACCCACTCGAAAATATATCCTTGGCGGGGGTAAATAGCGAGAACTACTGAATTTGCTAGCGAGGAATTAATGATGAATTGACTAGTCGGGTCCTGTATTCACTTGTCAGATAATGCCTTTCACAAAACAAAGGTTGTCGCGTTCAGAGTGATGAATAAGAGCGGATCGTTTGAATATAGAAGGTGGTCCATGAAAGTGTAGATAATCTGAAATCACCCAGTGAGCTGCTAAGTTATGAAAATATTATTTTTGAATACTTCTCTTATTGTCAAAGTCTAATTTGCCTCTCTCTCTCTCTCTCTCTCTCTCTCTCTCTCTCTCTCTCTCTCTCTCTCTCTCTCTCTCTCTCTCTCTCTCTCTCTCTCAAACTAGCACCAATTTAATAAAAACAAACCTTATTGCAAAGATACAAATAAAAAAATACGATACGTGAATAAAATCTTTATTTCATCCTAGATAAAACTCGAGAAGGCTATAAACATGAAGGCGGTATCCTTGAAAACCTTTATCCTACTTGAATAAAAGAAAGGAAACTACTCATTGATATAAGCGAAAGCTACAAAAAGTATAGGGGAACCAGGGGATAGTTGACTACAGGGGTAAGTTGCACAACTGCCATAATTCATAAGATTGACGACAAATTGCTCTGATATCGGACCTTGGCTACCACGTGATCACCACATAAAAGACAGGACTGTCAGAATACGTAGCAGAGATGGGAAACTGGGAGAAACATTAAATATAATAAGTTGGGTATCACAGGGGGGTATACTATCCCCAAAACTTTTTATAATCTACACAGCAGATATGCTAACCACCCCGGAATATGCTGTAAATTACACAAATATAGATGACATAACACAAGTAATAACGCATCCTAAAAACTCAAAAAGATTTCTGAAAATAAAAACAGAAAGTGAGACCAAAAGAATAAATGATTACGAAAGCATAAGGAAAATCAAATCAAATAGCAACAAATTACATATCTTATCGGTATCAAAAAATGAACCAGCCCTAATAACAGTAAACAGCATAAATATTCCATTTAACAACGAAGTTAAAATCCTTGATCTCGCTAGCAAAGGAACAGGCATAAGCTGCCATATCAAACAAAAACTCCAACTGGCAAAACATAAAAAGGGGCATTAAAACGTTTCAAATTATTGGATAAAAACATTAGAATAAACCTCTACAAAAACCTTGTAAGATCTCTATTCGAATATCCAATAGCACCAGCCTGGACAACGGCTCAAACAAAAATGAAAACCCTACAAAAATTCCAAAATAGAAACAAGACATATACATGGACGTAACCATGATAACAATAAAAATAATAATAACAAAAATGAAAACAACAAAACACTTCACAACATACACAATCTTGAACCAGTAAACGTCAGATACCACAGAAGAGCAGCACAAGCCTGAGGAAGATTCAAAAACATTTACCCAGAACTTGCAGCAACAAGTGAGGAAATAAAAGACACCCAAATCGTGCATCCCTGGTGGAAAAGAATAGCTCCTTACATAGCCTAGGATGAACAAGATTCGGAGTATTAAAGTTAACCAATAAAACAAAAGTGGATAGACATAGAAAAATAAACAAGACCCAGAAAGCGAATAAACATGATTACACAAGTCCCTTGGAGGCTGGCAAGAACACTCACCTCCTGGAAGTCCACATGGCATGATGTCACAGCAATAAAAAAAAAAAAAAAAAAAAAAAAACCTACAACAAAGAGCTCTTGGGTCCGCCCAAATCTTTTCACCTCCCACTATACTTAACTTTAACATTATCCCCTTCAATCCTTAAAATCCTAACCCTCCTTCACCTCCCCCCCCCCTATCCTATCCCCATACAATGTAGCTGTAGCTGTAGATAGCCACATGTTTGTTCAGTTACCCGGAAACCACCAATACGATATGCCGTTGGAGAATTAACCTAGGGAATAAAAGTCTTACTTTGCTGAATGTAAGTAAATTCTGAGAAAATAGTTTTCTTTGTTAAAACGTACTAAACTACTTGATATGATGTAGGTTTTTAGCTGAAATACTGCTTGAAATATGGGGATAATTTGATAATAAGACTAAGCTTTGAAATTGCTAGGTTATTTATCAAACACTACCCTAATAACAGTTTCTTGGTTGGGTCATGTTGGCACAAAACAAATGGGGCAAGTTAGCAACTGTGGATAAATATTCTACATAATTTATTTGGACAGCTTTAGCCAGACTTACAAAATTTTTCATTTGATTTCCAGACATGGTTAGAACATACCAACGAAAAACTGAACGAGCCTGAGCTCTATTAGATGTGGTACTAAGGGCTGTCAAATGTGTAAAGAGTGAACAAGTGGCAAATATAGGGGTGGCCAAGAATTTTTACATTCCATTTCGAAAACTTGCATGTTACTGCCAGAAAACAACTGATGAAAAACTGACGAGTGCTTAAAGTTTATCTTTTACAGTAGGCTACACAACACAGACAGGTATTTTCTAAAGACCAGGAAGGGGAACTATCTTCACATCTTAAACATACAGCCGATACTTATTATGGTTTATCTGTGAAGGATGTAAGGAAATTGCTATATCAATTTGCTGTATATTGCAATAATTTTATTCCAAAGTCATGGAAAGAAAATGAGAAGGTTGGTGCTGATTGTTTTTCTGATATTTTTTTTTCTAAAGAAACTAAGATTTATCCTTTTAATCGCCAGAAGAAACCAGCCTTTCAAGAGCAACAAGTTTCTATAAGTCGAATGTGGACATGTTTTTTTTTTAATAATCTGCAATCAGTCAGAAATTGCTATGAATTTACTCCAGGAGACAAATAGAGCATGGATGATACCGGGGCAACAGCAGTTCAAAAGCCTGTTAAAGTTATTACTCGTAAAGGTTCTAAACAAATTTGAAAAATTACCTCAGCAGAAAGGCGAACTCTTGTAACAGTAGCTATAGCTGTTTCAGCAATTGGCAATGCAGTTCTTCCTTTCTTTGTTTTCATTAGAGTTAATTTCGGTGATTATTTCTTGACCAATCCATCAAGGTGGATGAAAGAGTCTAATTTTGATGACTTTTCTGAGTATTTTGTGAAACCTACTAAATATTCCAAAGAGCATCCAGTGCTCTTACTATTAGACAAACACGATTCTCACTTGTCCATAGATGGCCTGGATTATTGTAAGGCAAATGGAATTATTGGTCTTTCATTCCCCCACACTGTTCTCATAGGATGCAATCGCTTGATATAAGTGTCTACGGACCACTGAAGAAGGATGTGAATATATTCTATGACTCTTGGATGACAAATCATCCTGGTTCCACTATGAGTATATAGGACATTCCAGGAATTGTTTCCACTGCCTTGCAACTTGTTGAGACTCCTGCCAATATTTTAGCTGGGTTCAAATCTTCATGGATTGCACCCTTCAAGTGGGATATATTTCAGGGAGAAGATTTTATGGGTGCTTATGTAACAGACAGGCCTCTGCCTAATGATTCGTCTGAAACACAAGCATCATCAGAACTTGGAAGTACTGGAATGTTGGATTCAGGTACCCCTAAGGTAAGAGACTAAACTACAAACCAAGCTGGTTCTCCATCAACAATTACGGAGGGATATACAATTCGAAGAGGAGAATGTACTTGAGGTTTCTAGCATATAAATGAACCAAAGTCATTTACTCCGGGAGTCTCTACAGAGAAAAATATAAACTTAAGCCTAACACCAGAAGCAATGTACCAACCATGTGTTACACGATCGTACATAGTAACGACATCTCCTTTTTTGCATATATTATGCTTGTATATTTGCTCTGCCCTCGCACTGATAGGGACCTGAAATAACATGTCTGTTTTTCTCACCGTGAACTGTTAACCGGTGCAGTTGTCGGTTGAACATGAAATGGCCTGTTACGTTTTTTATGCCCTTTTTGCCTGAGTTTGTTATGTAATAAAGTTACTCAGTTGCTTCCATCCTGCCTTCTTAGTCACAGCCTCTCTCGCCCCGTCACATTGGTGACCCCAGAGTGACTCACTCCTCCCGCCTTCCACTCCCCCCCCCCCCCACCCCTCCGTCATTGGTACTATGGCGGACCCCACGGAAGTTGGCGCCTCCCCACTGAAACTTTCGTCGTTCACCAGCGGAGAGGCGTTTACTTGGTTTCAGCGCGCAGAAGTCTAGTTCAACCTCCAAAGCAAATTATGTTCTCGCGGTGATACCCGAGGACACCTTCCCGGAAATATCCGACTGGCTTTGTGAACAAGGAGACACCCCAATAGTGTATGATGCCCTAAAAACATACCTATTGCAGCAGTACTCGCCATCTCCAGCCGGCCGTACAGCAAAGCTTTTTCTACTCTCTCAACAACCATTAGGGGACCAAAGGGCTTCGCTCGCCTTCAGGGAAATAACATGTATCGCTCGCCTGCAACCTGCCGCAGACGGCTCTCCTCGTGAGGTGAACCTACTTCATGCCCTTTGGATTCGCCGTTTACCCGAACCTGTATACGCTGCCATACCCGATGTCGATAGTTTACCAATAAAAGACTTGATGACCAAAGCCGACGCCCTTATGGACAGCCACTTCACAACCTTCAAGGCCTCCATCAACGCCTCCACTCCTGACAAAAAGGACGCCTATTCAACGTCAACCAAAGCTGACGTGAATGCCGTAGGACATACACGCCTACTCCATGATGATCCGGAGCGGCGACAAAGCCATCCATCACCCACCACTCGCTCGTGCCCCAACCAATGACTTCTACAGCCACTTACTACCGCCCATCGGCTGCAGTTTTGCTACTACCACTACAGATTCCGGGCTGCCACGAAGAAGTGTGCCAAGGATTATCAGTGGCCAAAAATCGTGTAAGTAGGCCATCGGTCGTGGCGGTGGCCTCCCGTGTTTCTAATCTTTTCTTTTTACATGATGCAGGAACGGGCGTGAGATTTTTGGTAGACACGGGTGCTTGTTGTTCCCTTTTGCCAAGGGAACTCTTCAGGACGACATAGTCTGTCTATGTCTGCCGATGTCCACCTGGTAGCTGCCAACGGATGTGCGATACCCATCTACGATTACGAGAACCTCGCATTATCGTTTGGAAACGGTAAATTTAATTGGATGTTTCTCGTTGCTGACGTCACATTGCCAATCCTCGGCGCGGATTTCCTCTCTCATTTCCACCTTCTGGTCGATGTTGCCCACTGACAATTGATCAACGTCGTAACGGGAAGTTTTCCATCCAAAACTTCACCAAACACCCACGGCTCCTGCCAAGCATGGTATTTATCACCCTATCAAGACAACCGGACTCCCAGTCTTCGCAAAATTCAGACGTCTGGCACCGGAACGATCGGCAGCCGCCAAATAGACGTTCGCCGAAATGGAGGAAATGGGCCTTTGCCAAAAGGCCTCCAGACCATGGTCGTTACCCTTACACATCGTTCTGAGGAAAGACGGCTCCCTCCGTCCGTGCTGGGATTACAGGCGCCTGAACATACAAACAGAACCGGATCACTACCCCCTTCCAAACATCGCCGACGTGACCTCCTACCTGCACAAAGCGAAGGTTTTCTCCACGCTCAACCTCCTGAAGAGCTATTATCAGGTGCCTATGAACCCAGAAGACATCCCCAAGACTGCCATCACCACTCCTGTTTTGGCCTTCGTAATGCTGGGGCCACTTTTCAATGTCTCATGGATGGCATCATAAGGGACCTTCCCATCTGTGTATGTTATGTGGACGACATACTTGTGTTCTCTTCCTCAAAAGAGGAACACCTCTGTCAACTGCGCATCGTGCTCGACCGCCTGCAACAAAACGGCCTTGTAGTCCGGAATGACAAGTGTACCTTTAGTGCCAACAAAGTGTCGTTCTTAGGGCACTGCATCACTCCTGAAGGAGTTCATCCCCTCCCTGAGAATGTAGCAGCCGTTCAGAACTTCCCCAAGCCCTCAACCATCAAAGCTCTGCAGGAATTCTTGGGCATGATCAACTATTATCACCGTTTTCTGCCAGCCATTGCCGCCACTCTTGCTCCCCTCTACGCCTCCCTCAAGGGCAAGCAAAAAGACCTGAAGTGGGGTCCCCTTCAAGATGCGGCCTTCGGCAATGCAAAAAAAGGCCCTATCAACCGCTGCAGCTCTCACTTTTCCTATCCCACATGCCCCTCTACTTCTCTCCACTGATGCCACCGACGTCGCTATTGGTGCAGTACTCGAACAGGTGGTCAACGGCTCGCCCCACCCATTGGCCTTCTTCAGCAGAAAACTGTCCAAGGCAGAACCGGGTTATTCTACCTTCGATAGCGAATTGCTGGAGGTGTACTTGGCTGTCCGTCACTTTCGCCATTTCTTAGAAGATACGCCCTTCGTCATTCGCACAGACCACATGCCTCTGGTGCACGCCTTCACTCGACAGTCTGACGCCTGGTTCGCCCGTCAACGCCGACATCTCTCCGCCCTGGCTGAATACAATTGCACCCTTCAACACGTCCCTAGGAAAATGAATCTTGTTGTCGATGCCCTGTCAAAAAACACGTTGGCTGACGTTCAACTGGGTTTAAATTACAACGCCTTGGCTGAAGCCCAACGATAGGATCCAGAGTATCAAGCATGTAGGACATCCTGCACATCCCTCCGTTGGGAAGACATCCCCCTCGACGACTCCAACACCACCCTCCTCTGTAACGTCAGTACTGGTAGACTGCGACCTCGGATTCCTGCTCCCATGCACCGACAGGTGTTTGATTTCATTCACGGCCTTTCACATACCTCGTGCTGTTCTACTGCACAGCTGCTGAAGACGAAGATGCCCTCAATGTCTCGGCAGCTGAAATGGTTTATGGCGACCCGTTGGTCGTCCCTGCCGAATTTTTTCCTTCTGCAACCTCCTCCGACTATTTACTCCATGCCGCCAAACTTACAAGCCCCCAGCGAAGCATCACATACCAACAGACTTGCAATCTGCAACGCACGTCTTCCTACCCAACGACACTAGCAAGCCACCGCTAACGCCCCCTTACACGGGCCCTTTCCTTGTGATCCGACGCAGTCTGAAAGCATTCGTACTAAACATTCGTGGCAAAGAAGACTGGGTCTCCATTGATCGTCTAAAACCTGCTTATCTCCAGCCAGATGACCTGCCTACAGCTCGTCTCTCTAGATCAGGGCTCCCTATTTAACATGTACAGTATGTCATTTTTAGGGGGGGAGTCATTTACCAACCGTGTGTCACACGATCGTACATAGTAACGACATTTCATTTTTTGTATACATTATGCTTTTATTTTCGCTCTCCCCTCGCACTGATAGGGACCTGAAATAAAATGTCTGTTTTTTTCACCGTTAACTGTTAACCTGTGCGATTGTCGCTTGAACATGAAATTGCTTGTTATGTTTTTTATGCCCTTTTTTGACTGGAGTTTATGTATATATAAACGGATGTTCTGTAATAAAGTTACTCAGTTGCTTTCATCCTGCCTTCTCGGCCCGTCACAGCAATAAGACCACTTCCCAACGGAGGTACGAGATATGGAAATTCAGTGAATAATAGGAAACGAAGCATTGCACTCTTGACTGAAACTACATTAAGAAAACGTTAGAATAGAAGAATTCAGAAGCAAAAGTGAAAAGACAAATGAAAGAGCTCCAGAAAGTTCAAAATCCGAAGAGGAAGAAACCTGCAGTCTGGTATGTGTGAAGAAATTTTCCAATAGCAAGTCACAAGAAATCTGGACACAATGTCTGGTTTGCAAAAGTGGGCTAATGAATATTGTACTAATAAGAATGAGTTTTTTACTGGTAATTACTGTGATTCAAATGATGAATTAGATTAGTTTTCCCTTCCTAGCTTTGAAAGCGCAATATTTGATTTGTGGTATGAATACGTTTTCATAGACTACTTTAAAATATTAAGGAATTTTGTTTTATTTTTTAAAGTGAGAACTGTGATTTATTTTCTTATTTTCATACCTTTGCTATTACCTGGTATGTACCCGAGCTGTGATTTAGAATAAGTTTTCCTTTATGGCCTTTAAATAGTAGTGTTCATTTTCTTGCTCACCATAGTATGTTCCATTTATTAGGAAAACAATTGTTTATACTTTTGTGATATTCAGAGCTCTGATTAATAAGATAATTAAAAGTAAGTCCTCTTTCATTAACGGATTTCACTTTGTTACTAATAAAAACCTGCCAAAAATTATCCTTAGGGTTTAATTAACATTTTATTAAAACTATGGTCTGAGTAAACAAGAAACAAAAATATAAGCCAACTTGCCCCTCACTGTATGCTGTGGGGTAAGTCGGCAAAAAAAAAAAAGAAAAAAAGAAGAAAAAAAAGCAAAATTATTTCTTTATTTGATCATAAATCAACGCCTATGTTACAATGGGATGAAGTCAAATATTTACATTTCACGTTCATGTAATAAAATATCCAAAGTACCTCATAGTATTGTATCCACAAATTAAAATGTAAACAGTATGTCAACTAGCCCTGGTCTCCCCTACTACGAAGTAGAGCATATAAAATTGACATCAGCCTAGGAAGCGAATGAAAGAAATGAAATGGTTACATTGTTTACACTATTTTTATTTTTTTTTAAATTTTTGTTTTTGTTTTTTGTACGAGTCGTTATAACGTGCCCTTGTATGGCTTCGGGTTACAAAGCTTATGCATCATGCTCGTCATTCCCTTTTCTGTACACAAGAGAGAAATAGCCACTTCCATCCCAATAGGTTTGTGTTGTTTGTTAACTACTTTAAAGGACGTAAGCAAACAAGATAGTTGTATCCTTTGAGTCGACACTAAGTCTCGTCCTCTTCTCGTCTCTTCATTGGGCTTCCGTCACAAAAAAGGATTTGACAAGGTTCAAAGAAAATAGATAACGAATTCATTAAAAAAAAGAACTGGTATGAAGGCACAAATTAAGATAGCTGCACACAATATGTTTTTTGAACGATAGGTTTAACTCAGAATAAAAGAAAAAACACGATAAGCTACAATCCTAGAAATTGTTTGACATTGTTTCT